>NC_091952.1:23133544-23146044 GCF_031021105.1 Erythrolamprus reginae | reverse complement strand
CTTGCAATGAAGCCGCAAGCATGTAAATCTCAATATCAAAGAAAGGAGATCACAAGGATAACTTCATTCTATTTTGGATTTTGGTCAAAATTCATCTCAAGCCCTGATCCATTTTTGGGCACCACCGTTTAAGAAGGATTGAGACAAGCTGGAGTAGGTACAATATTTTAATTTTTGTTATTCACTTCGTCCCTCCTTTTGCATCCTTTATTTAATGATTCTATTCCACCATTTCCTTAATATCAATGGAACTTTTGCCCCACAGCGAATTGTCCCATGGCAAGTTGACTTTGGTGAGTTGACCAGAGTGTGTTGGCCATGGTGAATTATCTTATAAACTTTATTGATTTTTCATAAAAAGACAAAACTGACAAACATACATTTAACACAAAGTTGGGGTTGAAACTTCCCCACTTTTTCTAGAAGTCAAATTTCCGTACAGAAAAAAAGAATACATTATTAATACTTTAAATCAACTTATTATTTAAACGAAAAGAAGAAACTTGTTTAACCTTACATAATATATCTTCATATATAAACTAAACCAAACACAAAATTTAAATCATATCATACTTCTACAATTCTCACATTATTTTTACTTTTGCTTCTTTTTCTTATTTATCCATATATACACTTTATTCCAAATATCATAAAATTCTGATTCCTCTTGGTCTTTTAACCGTCTTGTCACCATATCCATTTCAGCGCAATCTAATATTTTCTTAATGACCTCTTCCTCTTTGGGAATATTTTCCCCTTTCCAATTTTGTGCATATACTATCCTGGCCGCTGTCAAAATATGAATGGCTAAATTTAAAATTTCTTTCTTATTTTTCTGATTAGTTATACCCAGTAAATAAAATTCCAGGGTTTTTTCTATCTCCTGCATTACTATTTCTTTTATTATTCTTTCTATCATTTTCCAATAAAACTTAACTTTACTACAAGTCCAGCCCATGGTGAATTAGCATAGACCTCAAAGAGACACTGTGAACATTGCCAGGAGATTTAGGATGTGAAATAGAAGTCTAGATCTATTCTCTAACACTCCAGAATACAGAACACCAACTAAGGGTATTAAACTAGAGAGAGGCTTATTGTGATCAAGCGATAAGAAAAATATCCCAAGAGTTCCTATTTCTTAGGAAGCAAATGGGTTGCCCTTCATTTCTTTCAAGCAGAAATTGGACAGTCATTTGTCAGGAATACTCTTAAGTCTTGGTAACTGCATGGTGCAAATCATGGCTCTAAAAGGCAACTTCCAACTTTTGTAATTGTATTGTATAATTCTACCTAATAAAAAGTAATGATGGTCATATATACAGTACTGTAACTCCATAATAGGGTCAGATAGTTCTTAGAAGAAATTGAATTGGCACTAAGCAGCATGCAAACTTTTAATTTCTCCAGAGGTTTTCATTAGGCAAACTTTTAGGAAACAAGCAAGGGGAAGGTAATGACAGAAAAAGCATACCCAATAATGTCACATTATAAACAACAGTCTAAACATCAAAAGAAATTAAGAAGATAACAGGATAAAGACAATGATCCTAGATTTAAAAAGCTTAGAACTACATTGCCTTAAACATGACCTAAGCATGGCCCATAAAATCATCTGCTACAACGTCCTCCCTGTCAACGACTACTTCAGCTTCAACCACAACAATACGAGCATACAACAGATACAAACTTAAAGTAAACCACTCCAAACTCGACTACGGGAAATACGACTTTAGTAACCGAGTAGTTAATGCATGGAACTTACTAACTGACTCACTAGTATCATCACCTAACTCCCAAAACCTTACATAATATATCTTCATATATAAACTAAACCAAACACAAAATTTAAATCATATCATACTTCTACAATTCTCACATTATTTTTACTTTTGCTTCTTTTTCTTATTTATCCATATATACACTTTATTCCAAATATCATAAAATTCTGATTCCTCTTGGTCTTTTAACCGTCTTGTCACCATATCCATTTTAGCGCAATCTAATATTTTCTTAATGACCTCTTCCTCTTTGGGAATATTTTCCCCTTTCCAATTTTGTGCATATACTATCCTGGCCGCTGTCAAAATATGAATGGCTAAATTTAAATTTTCTTTCTTATTTTTCTGATTAGTTATACCCAGTAAATAAAATTCCAGGGTTTTTTCTATCTCCTGCATTACTATTTCTTTTATTATTCTTTCTATCATTTTCCAATAAAACTTAACTTTACTACAAGTCCAGCCCATGGTGAATTAGCATAGACCCCAAAGAGACACTGTGAACATTGCCAGGAGATTTAGGATGTGAAATAGAAGTCTAGATCTATTCTCTAACACTCCAGAATACAGAACACCAACTAAGGGTATTAAACTAGAGAGAGGCTTATTGTGATCAAGCGATAAGAAAAATATCCCAAGAGTTCCTATTTCTTAGGAAGCAAATGGGTTGCCCTTCATTTCTTTCAAGCAGAAATTGAACAGTCATTTGTCAGGAATACTCTTAAGTCTTGGTAACTGCATGGTGCAAATCATGGCTCTAAAAGGCAACTTCCAACTTTTGTAATTGTATTGTATAATTCTACCTAATAAAAAGTAATGATGGTCATATATACAGTACTGTAACTCCATAATAGGGTCAGATAGTTCTTAGAAGAAATTGAATTGGCACTAAGCAGCATGCAAACTTTTAATTTCTCCAGAGGTTTTCATTAGGCAAACTTTTAGGAAACAAGCAAGGGGAAGGTAATGACAGAAAAAGCATACCCAATAATGTCACATTATAAACAACAGTATAAACATCAAAAGAAATTAAGAAGATAACGGGATAAAGACAATGATCCTAGATTTAAAAAGCTTAGAACTACATTGCCTTAAACATGACCTAAGCATGGCCCATAAAATCATCTGCTACAACGTCCTCCCTGTCAACGACTACTTCAGCTTCAACCACAACAATACGAGCATACAACAGATACAAACTTAAAGTAAACCACTCCAAACTCGACTGCAGGAAATACGACTTTAGTAACCAAGTAGTTAATGCATGGAACTTACTAACTGACTCACTAGTATCATCACCTAACTCCCAAAACTTTACCCTTAGACTATCCACTGTTGATTTCACTCGATTCCTAAGAGGTCAGTAAGGGGCGTGCATAAGTGCACCAGTGTGCCTACTGTCCCCTATCCTAATGTTTCTCTCTCTTGTATATAAACATTGTTATATCTTTCTATACTACCAATACATGCTTGACTAAACAAATAACCAACCAACCAACCAACCAACCAACCAACCAAATAAACAAACAAACAAACAAACAAACAAACAAACAAAAGTGGTTCAAGGACAGTTTATATCTCATCATAAGTATTTGAAAGAAGCCATAATGAAATCATGTGAGCCATTATATCATTCCATAAATGATGTGAATTATGCAATGTACATTATTTGTGTAATTATGTCATGATATATAACCTGGGTTTCCTTTGTGCATGCATCTATTATAAGTAGGAACTCAGCCAAGCTCTTGGTCTTGCTGGCCTTCTCTCCTACTTTTGATATAGTGATTCCTACTTCCCTTTCATTTGATGCAAATATTGGTTGTGTTTTTATTTTTTAATTAATTAATTAATTAATTAATTTTTATTTATTGTTAGAGTTGGAAGGGACCATGCGGGTCATCAAGTCCAACTCCCTGCCTAAGCAGGAACCCTATAGCATCCTAGCCAAATGGCAGTCCAATTTCCTCTTGAAAATGTCCAGAGTATTGGAGTTCACAACGTCCGCTGGTAGGTTGTTCCACTGGTTGATCGTTCTGACCATCAGGAAGTTCTTCCTTATTTCCAGGTTGAATCTCTCCTTGGTCAGCTTCCAGCTGTTGTTCCTCGTCCGGCCCTCCGGTGCCCTGGAGAATAAAGTGATCCCTTCCTCTCTGTGGCAACCCCTCGTATACCTGTAGACTGCTATCATGTCCGCTCTGGCTCTCCTTTTCTCTAGGCTATCCATGCCCAGTTCCCGCAGTCTCTCTTCGTAAGTCTTGGTTTCTAGACCCCTGATCATTTTGGTTGCTCTTTTCTGCACCTTCTCCAGAGTTTCAAAGTCTTTTTTGAAGTGTGGTGTTTCATAACCCCCTCAACAACAATGTTAATCAGTCTCCATTTATTACCTTCTTTTCTTCCTTGTCACCAGCTATATCTTGTTCTTTAACCAAAATATTAAACTTTGGGTCATTTCCAATCTGTCATGCCAATTGTTACTGAACTACAACTGCCAACTTCTCAGTGAAACCTGGCCCAATGGAGATCAATGCTGGGAGCTGTAGCTCAACAGCTGATAGGCAGCTGATAGCATGTTAAATATTGTTGACTCTACATTCTAATGGAGATGTTGATGCTGGTCTAAATACAGTGTTGCATCTGCACATTGATTGGATTCTCTACCGATTGATTTGGAGTACTCCCCCTAGATCTTACAAACAGAGTAATACCAGATCTTCACAGTATGGATATGACAGCCACGGATAGAAAATTATTAAAGAGGAGAGTGAGCACAGCACAAAACATTGTGGGCTGTGCCCTGGTACCACTAGATGAGATTCCTATGGTTCGCTGCCTTAGAAGAGTGAGGAAAATAATAATAATAATAATAATAATAATTAATAATAATAATTTATTAGATTTGTATGCCACCCCTCTCCGAAGACTCGGGGAGGCTCGCAACAACATAAACAGTGTACAAATCCATACAATTTAAAACCCTTATAATAAAAAAATCACATAATCCAATCAAACCATACACCAAACTTGACAATTGGGGTGTGTGTTAATTTCCCCATGCCTGGCGGCAAAGATGAGTTTTTAATAACTTACAAAAGGCGAGGAGGGTGGGGGCAGTCCTAATCTCCGGGGGGAGTTGGTTCCAGAGGGCCGGGGCCGCCACAGAGAAGGCTCTTCCCCTGGGTCCCACCAGATGACATTGTTTAGTTGACGGGGCCCGGAAAAGGCCAACTCTGTGGGACTTAATCAGCCGCTGGGATTTATGCGGCAGAAGGCGGCCATGGAGGTATTCTGGTCCGATGCTATGTAGGGCCTCAGGGACCACTCATGCCCTGGTCAGCATTTTTTTACCCTCCTTCCACCGTGAAGGAGGTAAAGAAGTATAGCCAGCCACACAAACAGGTTGGAGGGGAAAAAAATTATCTGTGGGCTGTCAGACTCCTGAATGTGAAATAACATCATAACTACATAGTACAATGGACTGGCCAATAAAAATTCTATTCTATTCTATTCTATTCTATTCTATATACCCGCCATTTGGGTTCTTTTACCCTCTGTACTTCTGCAAAGCGTTCCATTCTTTCTCCCTCTACTTTTAGGAAAGAAGACAAGTCTTTGAGTTTAATTCCTTTTTTAAATCCGATGCTGTTTCTTCTTTCTTCCTAGCTGTGTTGAGTATCCTTGTGAATAATACAAATCAGGGGAATTATTAGGAGGGAGATGAGGAGAAAAAAAAGAGGAGATAATTCTTTTCTTTATAATGGGGAAGCTTAGCCGTTCTCCCTAGTTCTGCTGGATTTGATCTCAAACCTTCCACATTGTTTATCTGCTTATCAAACTCTTTGATAAAGGACACATTGATCAACAGAGGGGAAATCGATAAAAGGAATCTATACCAATCCAAGGAAGTCATTGTTTCTGTAAGGAAGTTTCCAAATTTTTTAAATGGCCGGTCCTGAGAAATAAGTTCCAGCACATTGGTGATATTCATTTGTTTTTCCTCCCGGTTTTCCTCAAACAAAGTATTCAGATGAAAGATTTAACTATCCGAAACCATTTATTTTGGTAGAATTTCCACCATTAACCTTAGATCATCCTAGGAAGACAGCTGGAAAAGAAACAAATAAACACATCTCATTCATCATGAAGTGTGATAATAGAATGTTTTACAAACAGGCAAAATGCTTTTCTTTTGAAAGGAAACTCTGCAATTTTTAACACTGCATATGCAGAAATTCCCCAGGCGATGGAGGAAAGCAAAGTTATATATAGGTATCAAGGTGTTTTCATGACATTCCTATTAACAGCTGAGAGACGTTGCCGGAGGGACTCTTGATGTCACCGGAGCATTTTAAAGATGGAACCAAGGAATGAGGTAGGGGAATCTTAATGTCAACATCGAAGCATATTCTTCAGTTAATTTGCTCTCAACAAGAGATGGCGATAGCTGTATATCTATGGATCTCTATTGAGAGGGAGAGAAAATACAAATCAGCCCAAGGAGAAGTTCACTTGTTTTTGGCATCTCCTACCTCTGATCTTTCTCTCTACAAATGAAACCATTCCTGAAGGCAAGGAAGTCTTCCAGAAAGGACTGCAGTAGGCACAGAGAACTTCGCAACAGGTTAAGAAATGTATCAGAATCTAATGGGGCCAGCCCTACTAGGAAGCAAAGTGAGATCCCTCACCCCGCTTCATCTGGTATAATAATTTGGTGCCTAGAGTGATGAATACACCCTGTTTTGGGTGCAAGGGAAGCTACATTTGTTGTTTGCTCTAACTAGTTATTTGGAGTTCCAAACCTATTGTTAATGTTTATATGTGCATGCAGAGCATTTCTGCAGGTAAAGGACATCCTTGCAGAATACTTCAAAGGCAACAAATGGAGATTCTCTTTCAGAAATAAACAAACAAGAGCCAGACTTCCAGGATTTCTAATATTTAACATTTTATTTTTATTTACTTATTTATTTTGTCCAATACACAATACATATTTAATATCTACATGAAACCATTGGGTGAGATCATCCAAGGGCATGGGGTGAGGTATCATCAATAGGCCGATGATACCCAGTTATACATCTCCACCCCATGTCCAGCCAACGAAGCTGTGGAAGTGATGTGCCAGTGCCTGGAGGATGTTGGGGCCTGGATGAGTGTCAACAAACTCAAGCTCAACCCAGACAAGACGGAGTGGCTGTGGGTCTTACCTCCCAAGGACAATTCCATTTGTCCGTCCATTATCCTAGGGGGAGAATCACTGGCCCCCTCAGAGAAGGTCCGCAACTTGGGCGTCCTCCTCGACCCACAGCTCACATTAGAGAAACATCTTTCAGCTGTGGCGAGGAGGGCGTTTGCCCAGGTTCGCATTGTGCACCAGTTGCGACTCTACTTGGACGGGGAGTCACTGCTCACAGTCACTCATGCCCTCATCACCTCAAAACTTGACTACTGTAATGCTCTCTACATGGGGCTACCTTTGAAAAATGTTCGGAAACTTCAGATCATGCAGAATGCAGCTGCGAGAGCAATCATGGGCTTTCCCAAATATGCCCATGTTACACCAACACTCCGCAATCTGCATTGGTTGCCGATCAGTTTCTGATCACAATTCAAAGTGTTGGTTATGACCTATAAAGCCCTTCATGGCACCGGACCAGATTATCTCAGGGACCGCCTTCTGCTGCATGAATCCCAGGGACCAGTTAGGTCCCACAGAGTGGATCTTCTCCAGGTCCCGTCAACTAAAGAATGTCACTTGGTGGGACCCAGGGGAAGAGCCTTCTCTGTGGCAGCCCCAGCCCTCTGGAACCAACTCCCCCCAAAGATTAGAATTGCCCCCACCCTCCTTGCCTTTCGTAAGCTGTTTAACACCCACCTCTGCCATCAGGCATGGGGGAATTGAGACCCTCTTCCCCTTAGGCGTTTACAATTCTATGCATGGTATGTATGTATGTATGTATGTTTGGTTTTTTATATTAATGGGTTTTTAATTGTTTCTAACATCAGACTACTATTGTACACTGCTTTATTGTTGCTGTTAGCCGCCCAGAGTCTCCGGAGAGGGGCGCCATACAAATCCAATAAATAAATAAATAAATAAATATTGAAGAGAATAGACATGTAGTATAAAGAAAAGAATAGAAAAAAAGATATAAAAATAGAGGAGAAGATATATGAAAGGAAGAAAAGATATATGAGATATAAGATAAGGAGAGACAATTGGACAGGGGACGAAAGGAACACTAGTGCACTTATGTACGCCCCTTACTGAACTCTTAGGAACCTGGAGAGGTCAATCATAGATAGTCTAAGGGAGAACTGTTGGGGTTTAGGGTTTGACACTACTGAGTCCGGTAATGAGTTCCACGCTTCAACAACTTGATTGCTAAAGTCATATTTTTTACAGTCAAGTTTGGAGCCATTAATATTGAGTTTGAATCTGTTGCATGCTCTTGTGTTGTTGCAGTTGAAGCTGAAGTAGTCATTGACAGGCAGGATGTTGCTGCATATGATCTTGTGGGCAATACTCAAATCGTGTTTTAGGCGTCGTAGTTCTAAGCTTTCTAGATCCAGGATTGTTACAAAGTCATTGATTGCCGTATAATCAATGGGTCATGTGGTGCAATGATCAAAGTGCTCAGACTGATGCTGGGGAGACCAAAGTTACATAGAAGCATAGAAGATTGACGCAGAAAAAGACCTCTTAGGCCATCTAGTCTGCCCTTATACTATTTCCTGTATTTTATCTTAGGATGGATATATGTTTATCCCAGGCATGCTTAAATTCAGTTACTGTGGATTTACCAACCATGTCTGCTGGAAGTTTGTTCCAACGATCTACTACTCTTTCAGTAAAATAATATTTTCTCATGTTGCTTCTGATCTTTCCCCCAACTAACCTCAGATTGTGCCCCCTTCTTCTTGTGTTCACTTTCCTATTAAAAACACTTCCCTCCTGAACCTTATTTAACCCTTTCACATATTTAAATGTTTCGATCATGTCCCCCCCTTTCCTTATGTCCTCCAGACTATACAGATTGAGTTCATTAAGTCTTTCCTGATATGTTTTATGCTTAAGACCTTCCACCATTCTTGTAGCCCGTCTTTGGACCCATTCAATTTTGTCAATATCTTTTTGTAGGTGAGGTCTCCAGAACTGAACACAGTATTCCAAATGTACACCAGGGCTCTGTACAGCAGGATCACAATCTCCCTCTTCCTGCTTGTTATACCTCTAGCTATGCAGCCAAGCATCCTACTTGCTTTTCCTACCATCCGACCACACTGATCACCCATTTTGAGACTGTCAGAAATCACTACCCCTAAATCCTTCTCTTCTGAAGTTTTTGCTAACACAGAACTGCCAATACAATAGTCAGATTGAAGATTCCTTTCCCCCAAGTGCATTATTTTACATTTGGAAACATTAAACTGCAGTTTCCATTGTTCTAGACTTCCCTCTACTACAGACATTCACCGGATAACTTTTGGCATAGTCTCTCAGCTCAATCTATCTCACAGGATTTTTGTTGTGGGGAAAAATTGGATGAGAGAGTACTCTCTACCCAGTGAAGGACTACCAATTTTTTTACTAACGCACTGTGGGCATGGCTTATGCAGGATGCCCTGCATTTTCTTTCAACATCGTTCAGTGCAAATTGGGTGCCATAGATTTGCCTTCACTGTTATAAGGGGTTTCCAATGTCAAAAACGTGAACTTTGTAATTTGGACTATATTTTACAGAACATACTGTGAAAAACTGAACAACATATTCTTGTAATGGAAGTTATTCTCAACATTTTTTTCCAGTGCCATAATTAGAAAGCATCGGGTTAGCCATACAGTACATTAAAACTGAGGAAACTATAGCCTTCATAGTAGAGTACTGTTGTAGTCAGTTTGATGTCTCTGCATTTTAAATTTTTTATCTAGGCTTTTCATGGCCTTTCTCTGAGGACTACGTGTAGAGACATCTTTATTGCATGGTTTCAGTCTCCATTGCTGTGAATTTTTGAGCCTAAAAGAACTACCGTTCAACTTCTTAACTTCTTTAGATTATGGTTTGCTTGCTGATGTTCTTTAAACAGGCTAGTTTTTGCAATTATCTTCCTTTACCTTTCAACAAGAGATTCCTTAAGTCTTTCTCACTTCCACATTTTTCTCTGCTGGCAATGTAAAAATAAACAACAACAAAGGGTCATTGATTCATATCATTTGGTCCTGTAAATCACATACACTAATCATAGAATATATATTTACTGCATATAAGTAGATTTATGGGGATTCTTATAGTGTTGAAAGTTGTGATAAATTATATCTTGAAACATTAGAATCTTGAAACATCATCAAATTTGCAGATCATACTAAGCTAACAGAAATAGCCAACACTCCAGAAGATACTGTATGTTTAAGATACAGAAGGAAGAGGTCTGTAAGGGGCGTGCATAAGCGCACCATTGTGCCTACCATCCCTGTCCTATTAGAAACATAGAAACATAAAAGATTGACTGCAGAAAAAGACCTCAATGTCCATCTAGTCTGCCCTTATACTATTTCCTGTATTTTATCTTAGGATGGATATATGTTTATCCCAGGCATGTTTAAATTCAGTTACTATTGTTCTATTGTCTTTTTTATCATTACTTTCTATGTTACGTTTATATAAACTATTATCCTATACTTAATTGACAAAAATAAATAAATACAATAAAAATAAATAAATAAAATCTTTTCAGAGCTGAACTGTGGGCGCTATCAAACAAAATGAAATTCAAAAAAGTAAAGTTCTACTTATTTAGGCAAGAAAAACAAAAGGCACAGGTACAGTATATGCGGTATCTCCCTCAACAGTAGTAACTGTGAGAGGGATCTTGGAGTCCTAATGGACAACCATTTAAATATGAACCAGCAGTGTGCAGGATCCGGGCCTGGAGGAGGAGGACAGTGAACAGGAGGGGGAGGACCAGGCAGACGGGGGAGAGGAACGTCAGGAAGAGGATGAGGGGGAGCAGCCTGAGAGCCCCGGGGGGGCCCTCTCCCCAGCCAGTATCCTGGCTTCATTGGATGAGGAAGCACAGGCTATAATTGACATGAGACAGAGACGTGCACCTCAGAGACGGGACCAATTAGATAAGGTATTGGCATCACTGAATTGGCAACAGCTGGGTTTGGGTGTGGTTCTCCTCAGCAGGGTTTAAAAGGCAGGCAAGCCCTTTTAGCCATGTGGAGCGTTATCAACTTGAAAGTTCTGTGACCCTGCTTTGCTTCTCGGCGTCTCTGATCTTGGCTTGTGGCCTAGAAGACTGGAAGACTTGGGGGAGGCGTATGTTTGTTATCTCCAGCGTTGTTTTTGACAGCAAGAATCCTGTTTTACTTCATGGCCTTCGTGAAACATCTTTGAAGTTTCAGCGTGTTCCTGTGTGTAAGGACATTTTCTGTTACCTGTGTTTGCTTTGAATTCTATAAACTGCCTTTGATTTTTACCAGTGTATCTGGATTCTCTTTTTGGGTTGGTGTTTGCTGCTGGAGGGACCCAGACAGAACATAGGGCTGCCCTGAAAACAACAAAGGACCGAACTGCAGTCCTTCTGCTAGTGAAAGCAGAGATCTTAAGAGCCCCAACATGAGTGATGTCAAAGTGGCCATGCCCACCCTGACCCCCCAAGGTTAAACACATGCGGCCTTATGCGGCCCTCAATGAAATCAAGTTTGACACACCTGTGTTAGACAATCAGTTTTAAAAATGTGGAGTAAATATAAATTCAGCTTTTGTCCAAATACACTTTTGATGGCTTTCAGCACAAGAAGCATTTTATAGATTAAAAATGTTAAGTAAACATAAACGGTTATCTTACTGAGATGTATTAGAATTTTCTCAAGAGAAATCAAGAGAAGGTATAACAGACAGATATCCTTGTCAATAGATTTTTTTTATGCACAATTAGCGAAAAAGTTTAAAGTACGTAGAAGACGTTATGATTTTGAACAAGGTAAGACTGAATTTAAAATGATGTTCTAATGATGAACTCACTATGGCTAAAATGTATAAACTTTTACTGAAATATGAGACAGAAGAAGTATAAGAATGTGGGATAAAATGGTCTAAATGATTTCATTAGGATCAAATGGGAAAATATGTGATACAAAAAATTGAAATCTATATTAGAGAAAATCTAGAGAATTGTCACCAGAGAAATTGTCTAGAATGTATAAAGGTACTTCAAATTTTTGCTGGCAATGTGAACAATATGAAGGGACATTTGATCATGTTTGGTTTAAATAAAAGCCAAAACATTTTGTATACATGCATTAATTCAGAAGATTTTAAAGATTAAAGTACAAGCGAAACCAGAGACTTTTCTTTAGACAAGCAACTAGAAAAAAGGCACCAAACTTTTTTTTCATATATAACAACTGCACTGTCACTATTATGTACTCAAAAGTGGCTTGACACTACATACAACAGAGGAATAGTTGGTGTAGATTAGAATTTGTGGAGACAATTGTGTAATACTACAAAGGAAATTGGAAACTTTTTTCTACTTTTTCTCTGATTCTTTTTTCTCAACTTTTCCTTTTTCTTTCTTTTTAAATGCTTCTGCTCTTTATTAGTTTGACTTAGTTTTTATATGTTTTGTGAAACTTTAAATATTTATAGATATGTAGATGATACCTTCATAATTTGGCCACATGGGAAAGAAAAACTGGACAGCTTCCTC
>NC_091952.1:23011044-23131044 GCF_031021105.1 Erythrolamprus reginae | reverse complement strand
CAGAACAATCTACATATATATATATATATATATATATATATATATATATATATATATATATATATATATAAATAAATGTGCAGCAAAAGCAAAAACATGTGATATATATATATCACATATTTTTGCTTTTGCTGCACATGTTTTATATATATATATAATATTAAGGATTGAATGAAAATAGTCTGTGCACCTTAACATTTCTAAAAGGGAATTCTATCTACTAATCTAAAAATGATTCAATATGTTTTTCTATGACATAGTTTTTGTGATATTTTGAAATGTTAAGAGAATCTTAAATATTTTCTCCAAAGTACATTTACAAATCTGTTTGATATGTAATTAATATGAAATATAAATCAAGAATATAGATTCCCTTTCCCTTTGGTTTGGTTTTGCATTTCTTAAAAATATATTTCTTTTCTTTTAAAATTTTTTCCCATCTGAGTTTCTTGATGTTTCTTCTAGTAATTTTAATTCCAGTTTCTATTTCTTCTACTCCAGCATCTCTCATGATATAATCAATTTATTAGTTCAATCGCTAAGGTATATATGCATTGCTGAATTTTACTATCCCAATTTAGAATCAATTAAATAATCCATTTGCCATGTTGACTGTTGCTTCTTCATCAAATGTATTGTATCCTTTGATGTGTAGTTGCGGTAGCTCTGTAGATATATTTTTAAGGGCCATTCATAATTTGTTGTGACCTACCCAGTCAAAAGCCTTTATGTCATCAATAAAGCACAGTAACATATATTTTGCCTTTTCCATTGTTTATCAGAAGATAGCAATGTAATGATGTGTGACCGACCTCTTTTGAATCCAACTTGTACATCTGATAGCAACTTGTTCCATTTATTGTTGAAGCCTGGACTGCATTGTCTTACAGATGTATTAGTGAAGTAGAATTGTTCAGAAGTTTGAACATTTTTTAGCACTGCCATTTGGCAGGTGGCGGTGGTAATGGAATATAAATTATTTTTCTTTCTCTCTAAACTTTTGTCCACTACTGTGCTTGCCATATTGCTTAAAAATTCTACGCTGTGCCTTAACTGGATCATTGCAAGATTGTGAACCATTCTGCTTCTATTTTGTTTCTGCAATGTTTTGCCGTTAACAATATTGTCTAGAGAATATTTAACTTCACTTTACAGAATGTCTGGCTCTAGCTCAGTGATCAAACATATTATTGGTTTTAAAATTATTTGTTTATTTCATACACTTCTAGGTGGTTTATAATGTACATACATTGAAACATCCATAAAAGTTAGTTCCCTATTAAAATGTTCCGATCCTCAGTTAAAATCTTTCTTACTGAGCAAAGTACACAGATTATGCAGTCAAATTTCCCACATTTGGGGAAATCACAGGGGTCAGCACCAGTGAAGACAGGGCTGCAAAATTGTTACTACCGCGCTGTGGGAGTGGCTTATTTTTTGGGTGTGGCTTGCTGGCCATGTGACCAGGGGGAATGGCTTGATGATCACATGACTGGAGGTGGCTTAAAGTTCATGTGACTGGCTTAAAGGTGGCCAACTTGATGTCACTCACATCAAGGGTTAGGGTTAGAGTGCCTGGCTTCTCCTCACTTCAAAGAGATACAATTTCCCTATCTATTTACTATTACTATCCAAAATATACTATTTAATTCTATGTATATATGTATGCCATATGTGTACATACGTATTACACACAGGCACATATTTATTATCTATTATATAAACTGTATGTGTATGTACACACACAGAGAGAAAGAGCTCTTCTAAAATTATACACACTCAACCTCATTTACCGCGATAGGAAAAACATACCCAGAAGGGAAAATAAGGAAAAAAAAGCAAAATTTTTCTACCAGTTCTGCGTACCTGACCATACCCATAGGAGCCCATTACCGGTCAGCACACCTGGAGTGCAATGAATGAGCTTTACCTTCATGATCATGGTGTCTCCCCTGTCAGGTAAGTACTGCCTACAAAGGCAACTGTTTCTACCATTTTCCTAAGTAAAAAAACCAGTGAGGGCTAACCTTGAGGGGCAAACTGTATCAAAGTGAGGGGTGTGCCTATTTTATTCTATTCTATTCTATTCTATTCGGGACAATTTTGTATGTGCCATACTCAGGTATTAATCTATGGGCATTTCCAAGGGTATTCACAATAGCAATAGCACTTAGACCAGGGGTGTCAAACTTAAAGCCTGGGAGCTGGATGCGGCCCATAGGGTACTTAGATCTGGCCTGTGGGGCCACCCTGGAAATGACAAAGGACCTGTCAATGGTGCTTCTGTCAGTGAAATGGACTCCTGAGCTCCATTTTCAGCTGCCACAGCCTCCTGCAACCTTCTGTCAGTGAAAAGGGAGCTTCTGAAAAAAGAGGTCCATTTTCAATGGCAGAGGATTGCAGGAGACTGTGGCAACTGATAATAGAGCTCGGGAGCCTGTTTTTGCTGGCAGAGTGCTCGGGCCACCATAGGTGCCCTCAACAGGACTGATGTCGACCTGGCCACACCCATCCTAGCCATGAACTCCCCACCAGCTCCCAAGATTAAATGCAACTCTGATGTGGCCCTCAATGAAATCGAGTTTGATATCCCTGATTTATATCACTTCAAAGTGCTTTAAAGCCCTCTCTAAGTGGTTTACAGAGCCAACATCTTGCCCCCAACATTCTGGGCCCTCATTTTACCCATCCTGTAAAGATGGAGGGCTGAGTCAATCTCAAGCAAGCAGGAATCAAACTTGTGGCGGTCAGCTGAATTGGTCTGCAATCGTAACCATTGTGCCACCACAGCTCTTGGCAATCAGATTTGGATTGAATTGGATTGATATGCCGCCCCTCTCCGAAGACTCGGGGCAGCTTACAACATATAAAAACAACAGGATACAGCAGCTAAATCCAATAGATTAAAAACTAAACAGTCTAAACCTAATTCTACGTAGCTTCTGCTCTGGCAGTCTCACACTACTTACCAGAGCTTACAAAACTTTTGCCAGACCCATCCTCAAATACATCTCATCTGTTTGGAACCCATATCGCATCTCAGACATTAACACCCTTGAAATTGTCCAAAGATACTTCACCAGAAGAGCCCTTCACTCCTCCACTCGAAACAGAATACCCTACAAGACTAGACTTTCAATCCTGGGCCTAGAAAGTTTAGAACTAAGACACCTTAAACAAGATCTAAGTATTGCCCCCAAGATCATATGCTGCAACGTCCTGCCTGTCGGTGACTACTTTAGCTTCAACCACAACAACACAAGAGCACACAAAAGATTTAAACTTAATATTAACCGCTCCACACTTGACTGTGAAAAATATGACTTCAGTAACCAAGTTGTTGAAGCGTGGAACTCATTACCGGACTCCATAGTGTCATCCCCAAACCCCCAACACTTTACCCTTAGATTAGCTATGGTTGACCTATCCAGATTCCTAAGGGGTCAGTAAGGGGCGAGTACAAGTGCACTAGAGTGCCTTCCGTCCCCTGTCCTATTGCTCTCCTCTATCTCCTATACCTTTCTTCTATTCCTATATCTCCTCTTCTATTCTTTCATTGATATGTTCTATTCCTATATCTTCATTTCTAATCTTTCTTAGATATATTTTACTATGAGTATCTCCTCTATAACCTTCATCATGTATTTTACTATGTGTATATAGATATATACCCACTAAAACCCTCATTGTGTATTGAACAAAATAAATAAATAAATAATAAATAAATAAAATCCCCAGCTATATTTAAAAATCAGTCATACCCATTCAAACCACAATCATACAAAAATTTGTCGGCCAGAGGGCTGAGATCTAATTGCCCTAAGCCTGGCAGCATAAATGAATCTTAAGACTCTTGCGAAAAGTGAGGGGGGGCAGTGTGGATCTCGGGGGGGGGAGCTGATTCCAGAGGGGCCCCCTCCCAGAGAAGGCTTTTCCTCTAGGTCCTACCAAATGACCTTGTCTAGTTGGTGGGACTGGAGAAGGCTGACTCTGTGAGACCTAACTGGTCACTGGGATTCGTACGGACGAAGGCGGTCCGGCAAGTAATCTGGCCCAATGCCATGTAGGGCTTTGCTTAGCTCTGAAGTTCAAAAAAGTGATAAAAGAAATAGTATCACAAGAGATAGAAAACCCCCCGGAATTTTGCTTACTGGACATAACAAAGCAGAAATATTAGAAAGATATTCTTTATCTAGTTATTCATATTTTGACCACGGCCAGGATAGTATATGCGCAAAATTGGAAAAGGGAAAATATTCCCAAAGATGAAGAGGTAATTAAGAAAATATTAGACTGTGCTGAGATGGATATGATGACAAGACGGTTAAATAACCAAGAGGAATCAGAATTTTATATTATTTGGAATAAGGTGTATATATGGATAAATAAGAAGAAAAATTAAATAGTAAACCTATGTGAAAATTATAAATATACTAAAATGATTTATCTTCTATTTTTCTTTTCCTTTTTTTTGTATGAAATTTCTTCTTTTCATTTAAATTAATATGTTGACTTAAGGCATTAATAATGTATTCTTTTTCTGTAAAAAAAAATGACTTCTACGACAAGAGGGGAAATTGTAACCCCTACTTCATGTTAAATGTTTGTTTGTATGTTTGTCACTTTTTATGAAAATTAATAAAGTTTTATTTTTTTTAAAAAAGGAACTCTGCAGATAGTTTACAGCCTTCGATATGTCATCAAGCTATTCTCCTTAAGGAGCAGAATGGGGGGAAGGAGACACATCCTGAACATTATGGTAAGAATACTTTTTTAAAAAAAGGAAACGACAAGACAGTAGAAAATAGAATTTGGTCACTAAAACCAACTGCATTTTGTTCAACCAGACAGGAGTTTCTTCCAATTTAAGTAGTAACTGTTAGCAGCATGTGACATTTCTAGTCCATCGAGGGTGTTACTAGTACATGACAGGTCAAGTCTGTCACCTTCATAAAAGCAATGAACATCTACCCTGGCACACAACACTGTTGAATCCCTCTGAGTATTCCCAATGTCATACCCAATATTGTCAGCAGTATTTATCTGCTTTTCATCTCTGTCATTCATAGGACTATAAAAAAAATTATAAAATAAAACCTTACCTGCTTACTTTCCCAAAAAGGAAACTTCTCTTCTTTACGCTCCCCAATTCTACAAACTGCATAGAAGATTTAAAAAAAAATAATCCAGGAGAGTTAATTTGTCCTCCTGGCACTTGTAATTAAAATTACAAATCCTCCCGGGTGGAGTGAGGTGGGGAGAATTCCTGGTAAAATGAAGGTTATTGTTGTCTCTATTATTAATTAAATATTATCAGATGGTGCAATTTAAAAGAAAAGATCCGCCGCTAGGATTTGATGCTCCCTATTATCCTCATTAGGTAAATGGTAAAATAAAGATGAATGAATTAACAAGGAGATGAATTAATGATTAAGGCAACCTGGCACACTTTAGATTAGATTCCATTAAGAGTGAGGGGTGAATGTCAGGGTGAAACTGTTGCATCCCATCTGTAATTCAAATACATGTTGAAATGAAAATGAAAATTAAGATTTAATTGAAATGGTTCAAGTCAGAGTGACTGCTAGTCAGTGCATGCATTACCAAGTTGAGTCCAAAAGTTTTTTCTTGATATATGTTGTGGTTAGCTCTGGCCCAGCTCCTGCCCCAAGGACTGTGGATGTGGGGGAGACATCCACATGCTGCAGGCCTGTTTTGCCCCCGGTGGAATCTGCTGATGAAGGCTCCTCTGACCAAGAAGACATGAGTGACAGGGAGGAGGAGAGTGTGGCAGACAGCTCAGAAGGAGATCAATTATCTAGCTCCTCCTTGGATTCAGAACAAGAGTTAATGATACAGCCACGCATGTGGAGAGCGATGCATAGGCAACAACAACTGAGACATTATTATCAAAGAAAATGAGGCCACCTGTGGTTGGGTGGGGCTGTGGTAATTAGTGAGGCTGCTATAAGTAGCAGCCTGTGGGTTTGGCCATTGTGGAGGATTATCTGATCGTTGTGTTTCGTGACTGCTTTACTGACTTTGACCTTTTGTGTGCTGATTTTTCCCCGCTTGTAAACTAAACCAGGGCAAAATGTGTTTCACTTTGTGAAAGAAGAAGGACTGTGAATTGTCTCACAGCTGCAAGCTAAGTATCACAGAACTGATAAGGGACTTGTACAAATTACCAGTTTGTTTGGAGACCAGTGCTCTTTGCTATACCAAAAGAGGGCTTAGTTTAAGTGAATTTTCATTATAAAGAACATTGTTTTGAATTTTCAAATGTCTGTGTGTCTGAAATTTGTACCTGTGAATTTTTGGGAGGAGTCTACCAGAGAGCCCGACAGAACAGATATAGGTACAGCTCCATATATATTCATGTTCTACCTGGGTCCCTATTAGGAGTTGGTCAACCCAAGACACCTCCAAATTGATTGATTAATTGAAAGATTTAAAGTTATGGTCATGGATTAAAAGAAGAATAAGAAATTAGATAAATTAGATAAAATGTAAATCAGGGGGTTTACAAATATTTCTGTGAACTCCGCATAGGTGACAGGAAGGGCATCTGGCCGGTAAAAGTCTCTAGAGATTCTGAGTCATCCAAGTCATGATTGTCCTGAAGGTGGTTTTTCAGGAGGCAACTGGACTTTCTTTCTTTTAATTCTTTTGAAGATGTTTCGCTTCTCATCCAAAAAGCTTCTTCAGCTCTGACTGTCACTACCCAGTATCCTGTCAGAGCTGAAGAGGTTTCTTGGATGGGAAGTGTTTTTAATAGGAAAGTGAACACAAGAACAAGGGGACACAATCTGAAGTTAGTTGGGGGAAAGATCAAAAGCAATGTGAGAAAATATTATTTTACTGAAAGAGTAGTAGATCCTTGGAACAAACTTCCAGCAGAAGTGGTTGGTAAATCCACAGTAACTGAATTTAAACATGCCTGTGATAAACATATATCCATCCTAAGATAAAATACAGAAAATAGTATAAGGGCAGACTGGATGGACCATGAGGTCTTTTTCTGCCATCAGTCTTCTATGTTTCTATGAAAAGCAAAATATCTTCAAAAGAAAAGAACCCCACCTACCCCAAGAATGTCCAGTTGCCTCCCAAAAAAGCACATTTGGGACATCTAGCCAGTAAATGCTCAGCTCCATCAAGTCACCCCAACTCTACCCCAAATTACAGGACTACGGGGTCATAAAAATTGAGATTTACAAATCTGATCCGACTTAAAAGATAAAAGTAGATCTCTTAGACCGAATAAATCGTTGGAACTGTGGTTGAGTTTTGTCAAACACATCATCTTCTGATTGCAATTGCCATGCCACAAAATCTCATGATTTTTGCAGCAATTAAAAGTCACTAAATAAGAAAGCAACAATTTCTGTTTGGGTTTACTATAATCTTCTGCTGACAATGTACCAGGCACTCAATCTGGGAGATGATGCAACTTTGAAGAACATGTGCAAACTCTGTATATGTGAAGTGATGTTGTAATATTTCCCCGCTATTACCTGTGAGGATATGACATTAAATCATCCAGATGGTCCTTTTAAATTGGTATGCTTTACTATATGAAGCAGCAGAAAAGTAGCCTCTCCTTGCCAACCTCTATTCTGCCTTAGTAACAAGACCAGCAAGTGATACTCTCCTTACAATTCTTCATGATGGACATGTTAAGTGTAAGAGCCGGTTCTCACAAATGTTACAAAGATTAGCTGTTATCAAAGCAATGTACAATGCAGAGTTACTGCAAGCAAGCAGACTGCCTTATTTTGCTGTTTCCTTTTTTATTAGCATTTAGTATTTATCATTTAGATTTATATACTGTTGTGGTTAGCTCTGGCCCATCTCCTGCCCCAAGGACTGTGGATATGGGGGAGACATCCACATGCCTCAGGCCTGTTTTGCTCCTGGTGGAATCTGCTGCTGAAGGCTCCTCTGACCAAGAAGACATGAGTGACAGGGAGGAGGAGAGTGTGGTAGACAGCTCAGAAGGAGATCAATTATCTAGCTCCTCCTTGGATTCTGAACAAGAGTTAATGATACAGCCACACATGCGGAGAGCGATGCATAGGCAGCAACAACTGAGAGATTATTATCAAAGAAAATGAGGCCACCTGTGGTTGGGTGGGGCTGTGGTAATTAGTGAGGCTGCTATAAATAGCAGCTTGTGGGTTTGGAGGATTATCTGATCGTTGTGTTTTGTGCCTGCCTTGCTGACTTCGACTTTTGTGTGCTGATTTTCCCCCACTTTGAAACTAAACCAGAGCAAAGTGTGTTTCACTTTGTGAAAGAAGAAGGACTGTGAATTGCCTCACAGCTGCAAGCTAAGTATCTCAGAACTGATAAGGGACTTGTACAAATTACCAGTTTGTTTGGAGACGAGTGCTCTTTGCTCTACAAAAGGAGTGCTTAGTTTATTTGAATTTTCGGTATAAAGAACATTGTTTTGAATTTTCAAACATGTGTGTGTCTGAAATTTGTACCTCTTAATTTTTGGGAGGAGTCTACCAGAGAGCTCGACAGAACATATACTATTTCACAGTGCTTTACAGCCCTCTCTAAGTGGTTTACATAGAGTAAGCATATTGCCCCCAACAAACTGGGTCCTCATTTTATGCACCTTGGAAGGATGGAAGGCTAAGTCAACCTTGAGCCTACTGAGATTCGAGTTGCCAAACTACTGGCAGCCGGTGATCAGCAGAAGTAGCTTGCAGTACTGCACTCTAACCACTGTAACAATTTTTTCTATCAATATGTATACTGTTTCTCAGGTATCCCAAATCAAGATGAAATTAAAGGACCTACGAGGTCGCCCAGAATGTAATGCACCACATTTTTTTTCCTCAGCCTACAGTAATAGTACAAATGTGAAACTTTAGATATACATTATTTGAATTGTCAGGATTGTGTGTGTAAATTTTGTGTTTCTTTAGACAGATAGCAGAGCTGCAGCGGTGTTTTGAAATGGCATCTGTAAGTGATGTACGTTACAAGCAGCATGTCATCATTGAATTTCTCACTGCGGAGAAAGAAACTGTTGGGAACATTCACAAATGTTTGTGTACAGTCTATGGAGAATCTGCAGTCGACAGAAGTACGGTTAGTCACTGGGCACAGAGGGTGATGACATTTGAAGATGGTTCACACAGTGCAGAAATGGCTTCATGATCAGAACAGGGAGTGGTACCAACAAAGTATACATGCCCTTATGTTTCACTGGAGGAACGGGACGGAGATTATGTGGAAAAATAGGGAATGTAGAAGAAACATCATTCTTTCTTGTGTGTAAGTTTAGAAACATAGAAACATAGAAGACTGACAGCAGAAAAAGACCTCATGATCCATCTAGTCTGCCCTTATACTATTTTCTGTATTTTATCTTAGGAGGGATCTATGTTTATCCCAGGCATGTTTAAATTCAGTTACTGTGGATTTATCTACCACGTCTGCTGGAAGTTTGTTCCAAGGATCTACTACTCTTTCAGTAAATAGCGCCGGCGGACTTACCCGCCGGCAGCGTTTGCAGGAGGGCCGGGAAGACACCGGGCTCCTGGCAGTCGCCATCTTGGGTCTCGGGCGAAGTCTCACGAGACGAGACTTCGCCCGAGAGTCAGGCCAATAAGGCCTGACTGCTGATTGGTCTGGGCGGGGCTTGCGTGTGGCGGGAGTTTTTGGACCAGTTTAATGGACTGTCTTTTTGGAGGCACGAGCTTCTTTTGGAAGCTGAGTTGCAGCTCTGCTCCGATGCTGCGGGGACTTGTGGTTTTGGGGTAGTGTTAGGTGACCAATGGTGCTGGTCGGCGTGGCCTCCGGAATGGAGTGCCTCTTCTTTGGTTAAGGATCTGACTTTCTTGGAGCTCTTCCCCTTGATAGTGGTCTTAGAGCTTTGGGGGGAGCAGTTTAGGGACAAGACTGTGCACTTTTGGTGCTACAACCTAGCGGTTGTCCATGTGGTGAACGCCCTGTCCTCTAAGAGTGACAGGGTCATGCGGCTTGTCCGCCATTTCGTGCACAGGTCCTTGTCCCTGAACATGTTGTTTTTGGCTAGGCATGTCCCTGGATTAGATAACGTGGTCAGTTGTCCAGGT
Source organism: Erythrolamprus reginae (assembly GCF_031021105.1). NCBI lineage: Eukaryota > Metazoa > Chordata > Lepidosauria > Squamata > Dipsadidae > Erythrolamprus > Erythrolamprus reginae. The sequence continues at coordinate 23,120,947 of NC_091952.1, read as the reverse complement.
TTCGGACCCTGGCCCCGTGGGCCCGAGAGTCGCCAGAGGTGTTCCCCGACCACCTTTGGAACCTGGGAGGGCTCCCGAGCAGTGGAGAGACGAGGCCTCCAGGGCAATTGCCCTCTCGGTAGCACCGGGCACCCTCAGGGCTTACCAGCGTGCAGGTAAGGAGTTTGGGGATTTCAGGCAGGGTAGGGGTTACCCCCAGAGTTGGCCTGCCCCAGTGGAGCACCTGGCAGAATTTTGTGTACAGCTTAGGCAGCGGGGCCTGTCAGTTAGGACTATCAGGTCCCAGATTTTTCGAGTGACTTCCGCATTCGGAAGATGTTGGAGGGCTGGGCGAGGGAGCGATTGGGAGACCCTAGTGACACTCGTCGGGCCCTGACGGTTCAGCAGCTGTCCCTGATTAATCGGGCTTTTGACAGTCTGTGTGCCTCCTTGTATGAGGCCCGTCTTTTTAGGGCTGCGACTTTTGTCATGTTTTTTGGGGCCCTCAGGGTCAGTGAGGCCATGGCATCGTCTCAGGCTGACACGTCACTCCGTACCTTCCAGTATGCTGATCTGGCCTTTAGGCAGGGTGGGTATCCCTTGTATTAAGGCATTCTAAGACAGATCAGCTGCACAGAGGGGTTTGTATCCAACTCAGTGCGGCCGCCGATGAGTCTGTGTGTCTGGTGGCCGCCTTACAGCTTTATTGTAGCTCACGAGGGTCGGGGCAAGGGTACCTTTTCAGGCATTTGGATGGTACCCCTCTGACCCGTTATCAATTTTGGGTTTCAGTGTCCAGGGCAATGGCTCAGGTAGGCATGGATCCCGCCGGCTATGGAACGCATTCGTTCCGTATCGGCACCGCCACTAGCGCGGCACTTTCTGGTTTCCCGGCCCATCGGATTCGGGAGATCGGCCGCTGGCGGTCAGCGGCATATTTGGGTTATGTTAGGCCCGCTGAGGATCCTAGGCAGGGCTTAGGCTAGGTAACCTCTCTGTGTGTCCTCTTACAGGTCCCCATGCCAACACGAAACCGACGGCGCTGCTGTGTGGCCACAGCATGATTTTTTGGGCCGGCCGCTCAGCAGCCAGAAGCGCCATTTGGACCCAGTTGTCATTGGGACAGTGGGTCAAGGTTGTTTGGATGGGCCGAAGAGGTATGCGGTGGGAGGGTCTCCTACCGGCGTTGCTGGGTGGGCAGCATTCCACGGCTGCATCCAGCGGTACTGGGCGGGCGGCTACCCAGGGTCATGCCCAGTTGGGACTGGGGGGGCGGCATCCCATTGCCGCACCCAGATGGATGGTCTTGCACCTCGGTGGCAATGACCTATGCCTGCTTGGTGGTCTCCCCCTGATCATCCAGGCGCGCGAAGACCTGCGGTGGCTTCGCACGGTGTGGCCCACCATGCAAGTGGTGTGGTCAGAGATCCTCCTGAGGATCTTGTGGAGGGACGCCATTTCCCTTAGGGCCATTCACCGGGTCAGGCGTAGAGTGAATAAGGCCCTGGGCAAAACAGTTAGGGAATTAGGTGGGGTTGTAGTGGCCCATCCCCTCATCACTGTAGATCGGCCGTGGCTTTACCGGGCCGATGGCGTTCACCTGTCAGAACAGGGGAACGCCATTTTCTTACAGGACCTGCAGCGGTCTCTGCGTGAGCTGGGGCAGCTAGAGGGGGGAGTCGGGGGGCCAAGATAGAGATCTGACCCCCGCTCCATGGCAGGTTAGGGGCGGAAAACTGGGTGGTGGTTTAGCAACTGCGCGTTCTCCCTTGGGCATCTTTGGGGATGATTGACAGGTTCTCTCCAAGCTCGTGGTGGGGGCTACCTGAGCAGTTGGGGGGAACCTGTCTTTGGGTCCTGCACCTTTAAGTCCCCTGTTAGGGGTTAGCCGGCGGGACCCCCCTCATGCAAGTGCATGGCATGGTCTCAGGTGATGGAGGGATCCCTCACCTGGACTAGCATCGAGCTACGCCCATAAGTTGCCCAGGAAGTTCGTTCTGACGTCATTTTCTGCTCCGGAAGTATTTGTTTGACCCTGCAGGTCCATTGCCGGGTCATAGTTGAGTATGTTAATTTATGCTAATTTAATTAAATAAATTATGCTAATTTATTATTAATAAAAATGACCCAGTTTAAATGCAGCTCTTGTGTCCGTGTCGTTACTCCGTCTCTTCTGCAATAGCGCCGGCGGACTTACCTGCCGGCAGCATTTACAGGAGGGCCGGGAAGACACCGGGCTCCTGGCGGTCACCATCTTGGGTCTCGGGCGAAGTCTCGCGAGACGAGACTTCACCCGAGAGTCAGGCCAATAAGGCCTGACTGCTGATTGGTCCGGGCGGGGCTTGCCGGCCCTATTTAAGGGCGTGCAGGCCCGGGCTCAGCCTTTTCGCCCGGACCATTGGCCACCAGCAGACATCCACCCGCCCTCCCTATTTTGCAGTGGGCTATTTTGGGTCGCCCCTAGGGAGGCCGAATGGGAATTTTTTGCAGCCTTGCCCTTTAGCCGGGCCGTTTTTTCGCCCATTCCTCACTGGGGAGATGGATGTGCGGTTAGGGGGTGCTTGCACCTGTTAGGCTAATTGGCTTACCTTTGGTCATTTGGGTAGGCAGGTTAGGGGCGGAAAACTGGGTGGTGGTTTAGCAACTGCGCGTTCTCCCTTGGGCATCTTTGGGGATGATTGACAGGTTCTCTCCAAGCTCGTGGTGGGGGCTACCTGAGCAGTTGGGGGGAACCTGTCTTTGGGTCCCGCACCTTTAAGTCCCCTGTTAGGGGTTAGCCGGCGGGACCCCCCTCATGCAAGTGCATGGCATGGTCTCAGGTGATGGAGGGGTCCCTCACCTGGACTAGCATCGAGCTACGCCCATAAGTTGCCCAGGAAGTTTGTTCTGACGTCATTTTCCGCTCCGGAAGTATTTGTTTGACCCTGCAGGTCCATTGCCGGGTCATAGTTGAGTATGTTAATTTATGCTAATTTAATTAAATAAATTATGCTAATTTATTATTAATAAAAATGACCCAGTTTAAATCCAGCTCTTGTGTCCGTGTCGTTACTCCGTCTCTTCTGCAAATAATATTTTCTCATGTTGCTTTGGATCTTTCCCCCAACTAACTTCAGATTGTGTCCTCTTGTTCTTGTGTTCACTTTCCTATTAAAAACACTTCCCTCCTGGACCTTATTTAACCCTTTAACATATTTAAATGTTTTGATCATGTCCCCCTTTTCCTTCTGTCCTTCAGACTATACAGATTGAGTTCATTAAGTCTTTCCTGATCCATTTTATGCTTAAGACCTTCCACCATTCTTGTAGCCTGTCTTTGGACCCGTTCAATTTTGTCAATATCTTTTTGTAGGTGAGGTCTCCAGAACTGAACACAGTATTCCAAATGTGGTCTCACCAGCAGTTTCATTGTGTTCAATAAATAATTGTTGAAGAAAAAAATCTGGTGCATTACTTTCTGGGCGACCCTCAAAAAAGGATCTTCAGATCTGCCGGCCATAGTCCTTCTTACTTTGGACACAAATCATTCTGCAATGTAAGACTTCCATGGTATTAAATATAAATTTGTGATTTTGTGGTGTAAGGTAAAGGATGTCAGAATTCAGGTGTTGTTGTCAATGCTTCCCACTGGAGGCGAAAGAAGGGATTTATTTTTGAGATGAATTCTTGGTTGCATAGTTGGTACAAGCAATAGAGAGTTGCATTTGTCAACAATATCACACACTTTGGGCAGGAGGAACGGCTTGGCTCTTTAAAAAGGAAATGACATTTCTGGAAGAAGGCTGGTAATTTGATCTAGAGGGTTTTAAACTAGAACACAAGGAATGGGGAGTTATAAGATCATCGATGAGTAATTAACTGACAAGCAGGCAATAGAGCAGCAAATTCTGAAACTTAGTTTAACAAAGAAACAAAAGGAATATAGGCATAAAGCAAAAGTAAGACAGAATGCACAAGGGTAACAAGCAAGGTGAGCTAGATATTATGAGGCACAAAGGAAAAGATGATATAATATGGATTACAAAAAGGTGGTCTGATGAATCCCAGCAACGGAACATTGAGCTTGATTGGTAGTCCTCATTTCAGAGATTCAGGCAACATGGGAGGAAATGGTATAGCACTGTATCTCATTAATGATTTTTTATTTCTACAACAGGTCCACTGAAATAATGGTAATATGAGGGCTGAAAACATCTAGGTTCAGATACTAGGCAAGCAAGTAAGGAGGTCAGTAAGGGGCGTGCATAAGTGCACCAGTGTGCCTTCCGTCCCCTGTCCAATTGTCTCTCCTTATCTCATTTACCTTTTCTTCCTTTCAAATATGTTCACCTATACTTTTATATCTTTTCTTGTATTCTTTTCTTTATTTATATTACTACATATCTATTCTCTTCAATGTGTATTATGTATTGGACTAAATAAATAAATACAAATAAAAGCAGAAGGCACATCTTGCTAGGAGTCTCCTACACACCACTAACCAGTCAGAGGAAATATACTGCTCAAAAAAATAAAGGGGACAATCAAATAACACATCCTAGATCTGAATGAATGAAATATTCTCATTGGATACTTTGTTCGGTATAAAGTTTTTTTTTATAAAAGTAAACTTTATTTAAACACACAAAACACAAACAATCAAATTCACACAGAAAAGAAACAGAAAATATTAAAATAGAAGTTGGGCATTTTTGTGACGTGCCTGTAGTACAAATCTAGTGGTGCTTATTTATTATTACATAAATTATATTTACATACGGTATATACATCAAGTTTTAGCAAAGATCTTATTCTGGTATCTCTTTTGGTTTTCTTTTTGTGACCGATTCTCTGACAGTTTCTTTCTTTCTTTCTTTCTTTCTTTCTTTCTTTCTTTCTTTCTTTCTTTCTTTCTTTCTTTCTTTCTTTGTTCATTCATTCATTCATTCATTTATTTGATTTATTTATTTGATTTGTATGCCGCTCCTCTCCGTAGACTTGAGGCGGCTAACAACAATAATGAAACAATATGTAACTTCCTATATTCTCTAATATTTATTAATTCTCTGATTTTACTTTTTTCCCTTTTCTCCATCCTGTGATAAAACCTACTCCAACAGTTAATGTACTCATCTGTATTTTTTTATTTCTTTTAAACTATCAGTTTCAGCACACAATGTGATTTTTTCAATTAGATCTTCCTCAAATTTCTGCAGCGAGAATAGTGCTTGCACAACATTGGAAAATCAGAAATTTGTTTTGTACAAAGTTGATGTGCACAACAGCATGTGAAATTGATTGTCAATCAGTGTTACTTCCTAAGTGGACAGTTAGATTTTACAAAAGTTTGATTTACTTGGAGTTATATTGTGTTGTTTAAGTGTCCCCTTTATTTTTTTTGAGCAGTGCAGATGAAGATTTATAAAAAACAGATATTGGAAGCCTCAAGAATTATGAAGTGGTTGTGACAGCATATTTCAACTATGCAGTTATGTATTGGAAGACTAGTTCTGTCAAACTCAACTGTTTTAGCTGGCAGAGGCTTGCAGGAGGCCACCACAGTCAAAAATGGAACCTGGGAGCCCGTTTTCACTGGCAGAGCAGTGGGCAACCACAGGCATTCCCGAAACAGGTGACATTTAGCTGGCCACAGCCACCATGCCCATACCCCTGTACAAGATCAAACACAACTCTGATGTGGCCCTCAATGAAATTCAGGTTGACACCCCTAATCTAAAGTCTTGTTTTGGCTGCAAAAGATTAAAATATCTACTTCTCTAGAAAACATTCCGCACTGCATTTTTCTTTCTACCCAAGATTCTTGCAATTAATTCTAGCATTCATTTTGGTGTCTTAGCTGTTCAGGAATTACAAATGTTGCTGCTGTCTTTATTTGTCATTGGTTTTATGCCATGAAAGAAGCACAAAGTATCTATTGCTGTTTCTTTGACAGACCATATTCCACATACTGGTTACCATATTTTTCAGATTTCTTAGAAGGTGAAAATTTGGGAGTGTCTTATACACTGATTGTATCTTCACCCAACCTCTCAAACGAAAGTTTCAGACGCTGAAAATAGTCTGTGAAACCTCTGTTTCAAAGGCTCCCCCCCCCCCAATCTCTGAAACCTCTGTTTGAGAGGTGGGCTGGGCTACAACAGAGGTTTCAGAGGCTGGGGAAAAAGCAGTGATAGGCTTTTACAGTCAGTTACACAGAACCAGTAGAAAAAAAAATGAATTTTTTTTCTTTTTTTTCCCTTCTGGGCTCTGAGTATGTTTTTTCTATCACAGTAAATAAGGTTGAATGTATAATTTTAGAAGAGCTGTGTGTGCTTATGTGCATATGTGTGTATGTGTGTACGTACACATACAGTTTATATAGTAGATAATGTATATTTTTGTGTCCCTGAGTGTAATATGTATGTACATATATGGCATATTTATTTATTTATTTATTACTTGGATTTGTATGCCGCCCCTCTCCGAAGACTCGGAGAGTCTGTGACATATGTGACATAGAATTCAGTAGTATATTTTGGATGTTCGGTAATAGTAAGTAGAAAGGGAAATTGTTTCTCTTTGAGGTGAGGAGAGGCCAGGCACCCTAACCCTAACCCAAACCCTTGACGTGAGTGACATCAAGTTGGCCACCTTTAAGCCAGTCACATGACCTTTAAGCCATCCCCATCACATGATCGTCAAGCCACTCCCATTTGGTCCCATGACCATCAAGCCACACCCACAAAATAAGCCACGCTCAAGTGTGGTAGTAAAAAGGTTTGCAGCCCTTCACTGGAAAAAAAGCCTCTGAAACAGAGATTTCACAGGCTGAAAAAACAAAGTGCAGAGCTCACACCCAACAAATCTGTTGCTAAAGTTCACCTCTGGGAACAGTTGATTGAGGGTATTCAGGTAGTCCATCTGCCCTCCCAATCAGATTTTTTCTTATTTTCCTCCCCCCAAATTAAGGTACATCTTATACTCCAGTGCTGTCTGCAAGGAGTATAAATTCTTCCATTTCCCACTATTCAGTCAGAGCTGAAGAAACATCTTGAATGAGAAGCAAAATGTCTTTGAACCCACCCCACCCCCCATCCCATAAAAGTCTAGTTCCTTCTCGAAAAAGCACCTTTGGGACAACCATGACCCGGATGTTTGAAAATCTCCATAGACAAAGCGATGGTATATAGGAAGGAGGCGGTTACAGATGGAGGGGAATGGAGAATGTTGCTCCATAGAGTGGCTGACAGTCGGACACAACGGAATAATTGACAACAACAATGACACAGGAACATAAAGGAAAGAACATCTCCCTAGAGAAAATAGATGAATATATAAAGAAAGAAAATTTACTGAGGCTTAGCGAGGAACAAATGGAGTATAACAATAAGAGAAGTTTCTGAAACTATACAAAATGATTCAACTAGCAAAGGTACCTGGATCAGATTGATTATCAGGTTCTTATTATACATATTTTAAGGATGAGCATTTACAAACTTTACAAATCATGATGAACTCTATTCTACAGGGAGGAAAGATATCAGATAATTAGAAAGAGGTCAATGTAGCACTAATATCTAAAGAGGGACAAAAATGGACTTTAACAAGAAACTATAAGCCAATGTCATTATTGAATAATGAGCATGAATTATGATTCTAGTTGGCGGACTGAAAATAATTTTACAAAAAATTATTCGTGAGGATTAATGTGGATTTTTACCTGTAAGACAGTTAAGGGACAATGTTAGAAAAGTGTTTTGGAATGTTTAATGCAATGTAATGAAAAACAAACTGTACTGATTTTCTCAGAGAATGTCTTTGACAATTTGAACTGAGCTTTAAATTTAAACTGATCTTTGAATTTTATAAATATCGCTTTACACTTTACAGAAAGCACAAGTACTTGTTAATAAGCTCTTAACACAACCCTACAAGATACAAAAAAAACTCCAACAACCCAGGAATACCCACTGTCTCCTCTCTTGTTTATTTTAATTCTTGAAATACTGAACTGATGTATGAAATAAGATGAGAAGACTGTGGGAGTAAACATTTTAAAATAAACTTATAAATTAAGGAGTTTTGCAGATTGCTTGTTTTTAAAATTCCGGAAGCTCCTTTAAAAGGAAATTGAAATATCAATGGGCAAATTATAAGAATTTTAATTTGAGATTAATAAACAGGAAATATGAAAATAGATCAAACAAAAATAATGAATTTAAAAAGTTTCAAGATTGAGAACTGGGTAAAATATCAGGGTATCACTATAACAAATATGAATTGTATGTTATTTCAAAATAACTACATTAAGACATTGAATGAAGTTAAAAAGATATGTTAAGATAGGAGAAACTATAACTGTCAATTTCTGTAATAAAAAAGAATGCCTTGCCTAGAATGATGCTTTTGTTCCAGACAATACCTGTTTTGACAACTGATGCACCATTTAAAGGATGGCAGAGGGATATATCTAAGTTTATGAAGCAGGGGGGGAAACACAAGTTAAATATAAGGTGTTACAAGATGCAAAGAATAGAGGAGAATTGGGTTTTCCTGATTTGAAATTCTATTTGTCCAGGTTTGGGTGAAAGAATGTATCTTGCTCAGAAATAGAAGAATATGGCCTGAGATTTGGGCAGTTGGATACTTGTGGTATGATAAAATCAAGGTTAATGTGGATTTTAAAAATCATTATGTTAGAGAATATGGAATAGATGCAAAGCCAAGTTATGTCTCAAAACATTTTTGTGGCTCTCAACATTATAAACACCAGTGATTAACTTACTGTAAGATATTAGAATTTTGCCAAAGAGAATTTAAATAAAACCAAAAGAAGTACCAGTGGCAAAGGGATCTAGTTGTTAATGGTTCTCTTACTTACAATTTTTAGGAATAATTTAAGAAGAATAAAGAATGTACGGCTTTGAGCATTATAAGATTGATTCTGAAATAGAATTGACTACAAATGATGAAGATGTTATTGCTAAAATGTATACACTTTTGTTGAAATTTGAAACAGAAAAAAGAACAAGTAACAAAATGCATGATAAAGTGGGCTAAGGTTTGTGGTTACACTCAGGGGTGGATTCCAAATTCTGCTACCACTGCATATACAGCTTTAATTCTACTACAGGCGCGCATGTGCATCCCAGTGAGATTTTGCTTCTGCACATGCGCAGAAAGCAAAATATCACAAGGGGATGCATACGTGTGAAATTTCGGCAATTTTTTTGCTTCTGTTCATGCACAGAAACAAAATCGCACTGGGACACATGCGCATGCCTGCAGCAAAAGCAAAGCTGTGCGCATAGTTCAATTTTCGCTATCGGTTACACCATCCTTATCCGTACCAGTAGCAACCTGATAGTGGTTACACTATATAGCTGGGACATTGAGAAAAATATGTGTTTGATAGAAAAGAAACACTATATTATTACCTTAAAGACAATTTTATAAAATGATGCACCATTGGTATTTGCCACCAGAGAAATCTAACCAGTGAATCTGAACAGTAAGTAAATATAACTCTATAAATCATAATCCTGATCAGTTTGGGGGAAAAAACAGTAGCTGAAATCCCAACAAAAAATTTTCTTGCCAGTGGGTCACACTTACAAACACCTATATAGTGATACCTTGTCTTACGAAAACCTCATCATACAAACTTTTCGAGATATGAACCCGGGGTTTAAGATTTTTTTGCCTTTTCTTCCGAACTATTTTCACTTTACGTACCCAAGCCGCCACCGCTGGGATGCCCCGCCTTCGGACTTCCATTGCCAGCTGAAGCACTGGGATTCCCCTGAGCCTCCTTTCGCTGGGAAACCCCACCTCCAGACTTCCATTGCCAGCGAAGCACCCGTTTTTGCACTACTGGGATTCCCCTGAGGCTCCCCTCCATGGGAAACCCCACCTCTGGACTTCCATGTTTTTGTGATGCTGCAGGGGAATCCCAACAGGTGCTTCACTGGCAATGGAAGTCCGGAGGTGGGGTTTCCCAGCGAGGGGAGCCTCAGGGGAATCCCAGCAGCGCAAAAATGGACGCTTCGGCTGGCAAAAGGGGTGAGACTTGGGCTTGCACGCATTAATCCCTTTTCCATTGATTCCTGTGGGAAGCATTGTTTCGTCTTACGAACTTTTCACCTTACGAACCTCATCCCAGAAGCAATTAAGTTCATAAGACAAAGTATCACTGTGCATGCCAGAGCTTCAATAATAATTCATACCCAGTTATTAAGTAGAAAACAAAGTCTTTATGGCCTTCTAAAAGGCCAATATTTGTTTATTTGTTTGTTTGTTCAACTTCTATGCTGCCCAATCCCAATGGGACTCAGGGCGGCTTACAGCAATATAAAAAAATACACTACAATAATAAAAAGAAGTCAAATATTAAATATTAAAACAATAAAAAACCCATTATAAAAACCCACAAAGCAAGTGGTCCAATCAAAACACACATGCATACCACTCAAGCACAATTCGGCAGTAACAGTTGTAAATATTCACAGCCCCCAGGCCTGCCAGCAAAGTCGGGTCTTCACAGCCTTTTGAAAGGCCAGTAGGGTGGGAGCAGTATGGACATTGGAGGGAGGGAGTTAGTTCCATAGAATTGCCACCATCCATATCACTTTACATCTCCACCCCTTGCCCAGTCAGTGAAGCAGTGGAAGTGATGTGCTGGTGTCTGGAGGCTGTTGGGGTCTGGATGGTTGTCAACAGACTCAAACTCAACCCGGATAAGACGGAGTGGCTGTGGGTTTTGCCTCCCAAGGACAATTCCATCTGTCCGTCCATTACCCTGGGAGGGGAATCATTAACCCCCTCAGAGAGGGTCTGCAACTTGGGTGTCCTCCTCGATCCACAGCTCACATTAGAGAAACATCTTTCAGCTGTGGCGAGGGGGGCGTTTGCCCAGGTCCGCCTGGTGCACCAGTTGCGGCCCTATTTGGACCGGGAGTCACTGCTCACAGTCATTCATGCCCTCATCACCTCGAGGCTCGACTACTGTAACGCTCTCTACATGGAGCTACCTTTGAAAAATGTTCGGAAGCTACAGATCGTGCAGAATGCAGCTGCGAGAGCTATCATGGGCTTTCCTAAATATGCCCATGTTATACCAACACTCCGCAGTCTGCATTTCTGCATTGGTTTCTGGTCACAATTCAAAGTGTTGGTTATAATCTATAAAGCCCTTCATGGCATCGTACCAGAATTCCCTTCCCCCTAGGCTTATAAAATTTATGCATGGTATGTCTGTATGTATGATTGGTTCTTTAAATTGGGGTTTTTTAAAATTACTTTTAATATTAGATTTGTTTACATTGTCCTTTTACTGTTGTTAGCCGCCCTGAGTCTGTGGAGAGGGGCGGCATACAAATCTAATAAAAAATGAAGAAAAAATGAAAAAAAAAAATGAAGAAAAATGGGGGAACCTGTTCCATAAGACAATCTCTGTGACAGAGATCCAGAAAATGTCAATAACTTAACATAGAGACCATGATGGTGTTCAAATTCCTATCTGTATTTTTCGGCACAGGCTAGTTCACATAGTCCTTCCTGACATTTTCCCACACACCCACAACACTTCCCTTGCAGATGTTCCTGATCCATTCTATCACTACTAGTATACTATGTGAAGTGGCTTTGTACAGATTCGGACACGTAATTGCGGCTTTGCTTGAACTGCTTTATTCCAACATAAACATAACGTTAATACAACAGTCAGTATTCAACTGTCAAACCTCCTCGGGGTTTCCCTATTTAACTACCAGCTGGCTGAGGAACGAACCAATGATTGTCCCTTATTTTCCCCAGTCGCTAGGTTACCGCCCCTCTCCCGGTGCCCTTTCCTGTTCTCATAACACTTCCTGTATGGAGCCTTTCTAGGCATCTCCTGTCGTTGGTACTCCCGGACATAACACTATGGACCGAGGTATATCCTTAGTGTTTATATCCTTTGAATATTTGACCCCCTCTACTGATCCTCATTTCCACTGGGTAAAAACTATTTATAGCCTCAGCTATTGGTTGATTCATTGGCTTTGGCTAGTTCAATAATTGTGGTGAGTGTGTGGGGAGTATGTGGAATTTCATCTGTGTTCTATTTCTTGGGCAGAACAGATTTAGTGTTCCAAATAGTGTGGGATTTGCTTCCTGCAAGTATTGGCAAGAATCCATAATTGGTTTATCAGTGGTAAGAAAGCAATACTAAACCTTGGTTGTGGTATTATCTGCCCTTGCAATTCTTTTTTTTAGTGAAAAAAAAAGTTCACTCTCTTGCTCATACACATATTCCATACTGATTTTTGTTTTTACAAACTGTTGGGAGTGCATCAAATGGCTATCCTGAACAGGGTATGATTTACAGTAGTTATAAAGGAAGAGTAGCCAAGTACAGAAAATTAATTTATCAAACAACAAACATGATCATGATATTTCCACCAATCCTTCCAGATTGCTAAATTAATCCATACTACAGAGGGCCAGATGAGGAACAATGGCTGAAAGCTGACCAAGGAGAGATTCAACCTGGAAGTAAGGAAGAACTTCCTGATGGTCAGAGCGATCAACCAGTGGAACAACCTGCCTGCGGAGGTTGTGAACTCCCCAACTCTGGACACTTTCAAGAGGAGATTGGACTGCCATTTGGCTGGGGTGCTTTAGGATTCCTGCTCAGGCATGGGGTTGGACTTGATAACCTGCATGGTCCCTTTCAACTCTAGCAATAAATAAATAAATACTCCAATTTAGCTGTACCTCTTTTCCTGAGAAAGTGATTCACATTGGATTGCAGCCATCCTCAAAAGACAAATAAAGGTGAGATTTCAACTACTCACTTTTTGTCATTCTTAATCCCAATGGGAATATTGTGTCTGTAGGTATTACGTTACTATACCTGACAACACTTGACAAGCATTTCAGATAAGCATTTACAATAGCAAAGCAACATTTGAGAAACATTAATTTCGGACAAGCATTATAACCATTCTCAAGTCTTATGTTTCTAGGTTTTTAATGTTAACTGGAAAGGAAATAAACCTCTTTCTACTTTCTTATCCCTTCCCCAATCCATGTTCCACTCTCCTCCTTTAGTCGTGTTGATGCTGTAGAAATGAGGAGAGAACAGAGAAAGAGCTCCTTCATCCAGTATGCTAGATATGGGTCAAAAAAAAGGAACCCCATCTCTGAGTAAAGCCAAAAGGGATTTTTTAAAAATCTAGCATGATTATTACAAAGTAGTCTTTAACAAGATTTGTAGAAAATTCAAGATTCAAGTTCAAGAACTCTATGTTTTGAATATAACACCTCCGATGACCACTACAGTATAACATTTTCTTGCTTGAAGTAAAAAGAACTATAAAACAACGTGTACTACTAATAACCACCATAACCAAAAAACAAACAAACAAACCCCCAAACCAACTGCCCATATCAATAAGGAAACTGTAATAATAATAAAAAATCTCTCTGGCAGAAAAACAAAACTTGCTACATTGCTACTTTTAAACTAGCTACTAGCTACTTTAAAAACAGCTTCAAAAATATATGCCACCAAATAAAGACTGAATGCTCCAACTATCACAGCAAATAGGAGGAAAACTTCCTGTGCACAAAATCCAACCACGCCTTCTACAATTTTGTAAACAACAAACTTAAGGACTAGAGATCCATCCACCCCTAAAATGACCTAATGGTAAAGAATGCAATGATGAAACTGTTAAAGCCAACCTCTTCAACACATTCTTCAGCTCAGTCTTTGTAAACATAATGACTCCTACACAACATTCCCTAATCGTTCCAAAAATAAATGCAATGATCTAACACAAATAGAGTTCACAGAAGTTAACATTGAAAAGACACTATGCAGCCTAAAATCATCTTTATCAATTGGACCTGATGGACTATGTGTACACCTCCCAAAAAAGCTCTCCATTGCTATGGCTGAACTGCCAAACATAATATTTGAAAAATCCTTCAGGACCAGCTGCCTATGGAACCTATGGTCACTAGCCACAATTACCCCATCTTTCCAGCCTAGTTGAAAATTACAGACCAATTTCTTAATAATGTGTCACCTGCAAAGTCAAGGAATAAATAATAAACCAATCCATTACCCTCCACGTAGAAACAAACAACCTACTCTGTAACAAGCAATTTGGTTTCAAGAAAAAAATACCCTGTAATCTACAACTACTACACTGCAAAAACATATGGACATCAAAACTTGATCAGGGAAAACCAATAGATGCAATTTCCACAGACTTCTTTAAAGCCTTCAACTCAGTAGTACATGACAAACTACTTCTGAAACTAAATCATATGGCATCTCTGGACCCCTACATAACTGGATAGCTGCATTTCTGTTAATCAGACAACAAGTGGTCAAAATATGGAACATCCTGTCAAATCCCACAAGCAGTGATGGGCTACCAAAATTTTTACTACCACACTGTGGACGTGGCTTATGCATTTTGTTTCAACATCTTTCAGTGCAAATGGGGTGTTCTGGGGTGGAGCTACATTCTCGCTACCCTACTGCATTCCCCCACATCTGGGCAGTAGCCCACCCCTGCCCACAAGTGTTAACAGCAGGGTCCCCCAAGGCAGTGTACTAGGACCAACACTTTTTATACTTGATATAAATGATCTTTGCCAATCACATTATAAGTAACTGTGTTCTATTCACCAACGATGTGAAACTTTTTAACACCAACAACAACACTGCTACCCTTAAAAAAACCCTCAACTTTCTGTCAGAATGGTCAAACAACTGGCAACTCCAAATCTTAACCAACAAATACTCTGCCCTGTACATTTGCAAAAAGAATCAGAACACTAAATACAAGCTGAATGGACATGACCTTGCAGACAATGCTCATTCTGTCAAAGACTTTGGAGTACTCATATCTAGTGACCTAAGTGCCAAAGCCCACTGTAACAACATTGCCAAAAAGGCATTAAGAGTTGTAAACCTAATCTGATGTAGCTTCTTCTCCAGTAATATTATACTATTAACCAGAGCATACAAAACATTTGCTAGACCAATTCTTGAATACAGCTCATCTGTCTGGAAACCACAGTGCATACCAGACATTAATACAATTGAGTGTGCCCAGAGCAGGGGTGGGATAGCGAAAATGTAGCTCCACCCCAGAGCACCTAATTTGCAATGAAATATGTGAAAGAAAATACAGGGTGTCCTGCATAAGCCACGCCCACAGTGTGGTAGTAAAAAAATTGGTAGCCCATCACTGGCCCAGAGATATTTTACGATAAGAGTCCTCCACTCCTCTGCTTGCAACAGAATACCTTACACCATCAGAGTTGAAATTCTGGGCTTAGAAAACTTAGAACTAAATCACGTTCAGCATGACTTAAGTAAGCATAGTTCACAAAATTATCTGCTACAACATCCTATGTGTCAATGACTACTCCCACTCCAGCAACATCAATACATGAACACACAACAGATACAAATTCCAAGAGAACCACTCCCAACTCGATTGCAGAAAATACGATTTCAGCAACAGAGTGGTTAGTGCCTGAAACTTACTTCCTGACTCTGTGGTTTCATCCCCAAATCCCCAAAACTTTACCTTTAGACCACCTACTGTTGACCTCACCCCATTCCTAAGAGATCAGTAAGGAGCATGCATAAGCATACCAGTGTGCCTACTGTCCTTGTCCAAATGTTCCCTTTTATTTGTACTCATCTTATGTATTCAAATAATGTTACATTTATGTATATTATGAAATACGTACTGGTACTTGACAAAATAAATAAATATAAATAAGTAATGATAAATTGCTAGAAGTCATCTTGAGAATACAATAATTTCAGTAACAGAAGTATATTCCATTTAGAACCAATATATTCCCACATACAGTTGATCAGAGACTTTGTAAAACTTTGTTTCTTGCATCCAGTAAGGAGGCAGCCCTCTTCACTGGTAATTTTCTAATTGACTGTTCACATAATGGTCTCCAAATTTGCAGTTCTCCAAATTAAAAAAAAAGGAGGGGAAAAAGAAATATCTTTTAAAAAATCTGCCCTCAATTGCATATATTTATGAAAAATATGTATTATGCAAAAATATGCAAAAAAAATATGCAAATTTTTAGGCAATATTGCAATAATGCTTAGAAAACTATGCACAGATATACTTTTACTTAACGAAAATTCAAGTGCTGCAAAATGACACATTTGCAAACATAAGAGGAGCAAAAGCTGATAAATTTACCTATTCCTAGTAGTGAGCTTGACTGGGTGTGACTGTGTAATGAAAAGATATGCCTTGAAGTTTTTACATCCTATTTTGAGACTTGAGCAGTGGCATGTGTTAATTAAGGATTATTTTATTTAGCTTGCTAAAAACATCGAGGGGAAAAGTAGATCTGAACTTTGAGAAAAGGCTTGCTAATACCCATTTTTTTAAAATAGAAAAAATAAAATCATAAACTTCTAAAAATATTGATTTAGTGGTTAGTCATTTTCCTCAATAGAATATGCATTCCTCTTTTTAAAAAAAGCACAGCAAAAGCTATAATGTTTAATTTGATATCTAAAGGAAAAGGACTTGAGTATAATCCAAACCAGATATTTTGCATCTCTCTTTGCACAAGGGAACCATTTATCAATTTGTGTGTTTGTGTGTGTGTGTATGAGAGAGGGGGAGAAGGAGGGAGTGAGAGAAAGAAAGAGAGACCTGGCCTCTTTGATAATACAATCAAAGCCTTATCTTCTAAAAATAGATGGTATGAAGGCAATGCCCACTTTGATTGTGTGGCCATGGCCATGGCCACCATCTTGGTTTTTAACTATCACCAGCCAATGAAGCATTTTCTTTGCTTGTTCTTTGCTAATGGATTGATCACCCCTAACCCTCTGCAAGGCAACTGGAATGCCCTGTACTGCAGAAGCCATCTTAATCTGCCTCGCAAAGGTGTTCAATTGCCTCACTGAGGCAACTCATGTTGCTTCAGTGGTGTCCTCCTGCTCTTCATATATCCGGAAGAGATTTTTGTTTCCTTACAGCAGCCTTTTTAATTACAAGAATGGTAAGAGAAAGCTACCTGGGCAATGTAAAGTATATGTCAGACCCAAGAACTGAGAACAACACCAGGTATTGATTCTGAGTATTTTCCTTTATTGTTCTTTACTTGTAGAGAGAATCTTGCCAGACTAAAGCAACTTTCACATAAGTATAAATATTGTCAGAGAACTCTTAGGGAGGAACTGTTTAAACCTTTTTTTTTGCCAACCATACATTCCAAGCTGTTTGTCCTCTGAGATGCAGCCCGCTTCCCTCCTGGGAATCCAGACTACATTCCACCACAGGATAACAAAACTACCTGGCAGGTTTCTGTCACTCTTGAGAAGTGAGGTTTTGTTGCTTTACAAAGCAAATCCAAAGGACTATTGAAACAAATCCCCTTCTTAAAGCTCTGCCCAACTTTGGTTTTCTTTTTATTAATTTAGCATCTACCTCATATTCAAGTGATTTAGGGTGGCACACAATAAGACCCAAATAAATATTGGAATAATGCATTCAGTTTTGGTCGCCACGATGTTATTTTAGATTCTAATTATTAGATTTGTCATTATATATTGTTTTTATCACTGTTGTGAGCTGCCCCGAGTCTGCGGAGAGGGGCGGCATACAAATCTAATAAATAAATACATACATAAATGCAAAAAGGATATTGAGACTCTAGAAAAAGTGCAGAGAAGAGCAACAAAGATGATTAGGAGACTGGAGGCTAAAACATATGAAGAACGGTTGCAGGAACTGGGCATGGCTCAGTAAAGAGGTACAGAGGTAAAAAAAGGTACAGATTGAGAGGTAAAGAAGTACCAAGGGAGACAAGATAGCAGTGTTCCAGTATCTCAGGGTTTGCCACAAAGAAGAAGGAGTCAACCTATTCTCAAAAGCACCTGAGGGTAGAACAAGAAGCAATGGCTGGAAACTAAACAAGGACAGAAGTAACTTAGAACTAAGGAGAAATTTCTTGACAGTCAGAATGGTTGATCAGTGGAACAGCTTACCTCCAGAAGTTGTGAATGCCCATGTTTTTAAGCAGATGTTGGATAACCATCTGTCTGAAGTAGTGTAAGGTGTGCTGCCTAAGCAGGGGGTTGGACTAGAAGACCTCCAAGGTCCCTTCCAACTCTTCTTGTTGTGGTGGTGGTGGTGGTGGTTGTGGTTGTTGTTGTTGTTGTTGTTGTTGTTGTTGTTGTTGTTGTTGTTATATATCAAAAATCATTATCAGTAGCAAATATTAAAACATCAAAGCCTATAAAAACAGCTAAAACAAAATTAATAAGCAAAGGGACATTTATAGTAATGGAGCCACCTCACTTGCTCTTTTGTCCTCTGTTTACTATTTTTCTCTTGCACATTTCCTAGGTGCAATTTTGTTACCTGCTTGACTTGGCTGAACTTTTTTTTTTTTCTCAACCCTCCTGCTCCCTCTTTATGTATCTTCTCTTTCTGAGCTATGGCTTCGGAAACTACATTATAAATATTCCAGCTGCTCCTACTGGCAGTATCCAGTTCCAGCAAGAACCCCACTTCTGAAGGATTTACAGTTTGGCTTTAAGAGTGGCGTCAGGATGCAACTTGGCACACATGGTCTCACCACAAGAGCCCCATCTTTGGGATCGTAAATCAATCCAGTTATTTTTAAAAGTGATCATGGCAAAGCGCTGAATTATATCACTCTCTGACACTTCCTTCATCTCCACACATACCTGAATTCCAAAAGCCAGCAAAAGTCATCGCCTTGATGGATTAACAGTCACTGAAAGTTGATGCACATACCTTTAATAGCATTCATACACTTTCTTATGTTTCTGGAGACAGGCCAGGGGGTGGGAGGCAGTTCATAACATAAACTAAACACCTGTGAGGGAAAGAAATGAAAAAAAAACTGTATAGATCCTAACCAGGGGCAGATTACTACTACTGCTGCTACCAGTGCGCTGTGCAAGGCTGGAGTGGAACAGGGCAGGAGAGAGGGAACCTCATCCAATGCCAGGAAGGAGGAAAGAGGAAAAAAGCAAGGAACGTAGATGTAGCAGCAGCAGGGAGAAAAATGGAGATGCGAGCCTGTTCTGTCGGGCTCTCTGGTACACTCCTCCCACAAATTCACAGGGACAAATTTCAGACACACACATTTTTGAAAATTCAAAACAATGTTCTTTATAATGAAAATTCACTTAAACTAAACCCTCTTTTGGTATAGCAAAGAGCACTGGTCTCCAAACAAACTGGTAATTTGTACAAGTCCCTTATCAGTTCTGTGATACTTAGCTTGCAGCTGTGAGGCAATTCACAGTCCTTCTTCTTCCACAAAGTGAAACACACTTTGCTCTGATTTAATTTCAAAACGTGGAAAAATCAGCACACAAAAGGTCAAAGTCAGTAAAGCAGTCACGAAACACAATGATCAGATAATCCTCCACAATGGCCAAACCCACAGGCTGCTATTTATAGCAGCCTCACTAATTACCACAGCCCCACCCAACCACATTTTCTTTGATAATAATCTCTCAGTTGTTGTTGCCTATGCATCGCTCTCCGCATGCGTGGCTGTATCATTAACTCTTGTTCTGAATTGAAGGAGGAGCTAGATAATTGATCTCCTTCTGAGCTGTCTGCCACACTCTCCTCCTCCCTGTAACTCATGTCTTCTTGGTCAGAGGAGCCTTCATCAACAGATTCCACCGGGGGCAAAACAGGCCTGCAGCATGTGGATGTCTCCCCCACCAGCAAAAGCACACTGAAATCTTGTGAGGGGGCATGAGATTTTGGAAATCTTTTGCTTCTGCGCATGCGCGGAAGCAAGAAATCACCTAAATCTCTCTTGCCTCCTCTCACAAGATTTTGCGCATGTGCATGAAGCCCAAAATACGAAAAACAATGGCAGCGCCCCTAGTACTGCCACCAGAGTGTTCATTGGCAAATTGCAGCTGCTACCAGAGCTAATATCCAAACTAAATGGATATTCTGAGCCATGCCAAATTATCTCATATTATTACTCAGTTTTATCCACAAATCTTTATTTCCAGAATAAGCATATCTAATGATTTCATATCTGTCTGTTCATTGCCATAAGCTATTCTTCTACATGATGAGTATACTTTTATCAAAATATAACCACTGTTTTTATGTGACCAGTATAGATACTTTTATGTAATGGTCAGTGAGTGTCATATTTCCAGGTTCAAAAAAACAATACTAATCCTGGAAGAATGCAATGGGAAATCACTGAGTATTGCTGTCACTAGATGTTGAGATTGACTTGAGGGATACCTTATTGTTTATCTTCCTCTGGAATTATTCCAGAAGTGGATTTTGTTATCCTTATACTTAATGGAAAAGTTGTATACTCAGGGGTGTGCAGCAGGCAGGAAGGGGTGGAACGCAGTTCTACCGGCGGAAATGAAGATGCGTGCGCAGCTCCAGCTGATTGGTGGCTGTCACTTCCTGGATTACTGGTCTTGGCTCAGCTCTCCATTCTCCCCCTTGCTGCTGCTGCTGCATCTGCGCTCCTTGCTTTTTTCCTCTTTCCTCCTTCCTGGCCTCGGACAAGCTTCCCTCTCTCCTGCCCTGTTCCACTCCAGCCTCACATGGCCATCTGCCACCTGAGGTGTAAGTAGAAGGCGTGGGTGGAAGCAGTGCTGGCAGCATTTATGCTTCTGGCAGCACCCGTTTGCCTAGCTACCCAGACTGAGGCGAGGGGGGGTGACCCAGGAAGAAGAGCACAAGAAAAGCAAAGCAAATTGTCACCCCAGTGAATGACACTGGTAAGGTTGTAAGTTGAGGACTTAATAGTTCACTTGAACGATGGTGATCATTCAAGCCACTCCCGCCTGGTCACATGGCCAGCAAGCCACTCCTACCCAGTCACATGACCATTCAACCACACCCACAAAATAAGCCATACCCCACAGTGTGGCAGCAAAAAAATTGGCTGCCCATTACTGTGTATACTCCTATTCCCCCATAGACTGTAATATGGTTTTATTATTGTTATTTCTGCTACAGTATCTCTACATACAAAAGAGACCATTAAGAGTAAGATTTAAAAATACAGATAAATCTTCCATGGGGTGCTGTGCAATTCATGAAAACAAAATAATGCCATATTGAAAATTTCTCCTCTGCTTCTTCTTTTTTTTAACAAAAAATCAATTCTCATTCTGTTTGATGAAAAAGAACTCCCATTTGAAATTGATTTCAAAAGAAAAGAGAATTCTGGTCAAATTCTCAAGGGACATCATGAGGTTCTTGCACTTTTTACTGTAACAATGTTTTGCTTTTCATTGTACAACTATCTTTCCCACTCTATAGCTCCTATTGCTTCTCTGATCTGAAAGGAATTCTTTTTTTCCAATTTGGGAAAGGCGATTAGACAAAAAGCCAGAGTGAAGAACTATTCAGATTTGTTGATCTGAAAACACTAAAGGACACCAGACTTTGCCTGAATATATTGGCAAGATCTGAAGAGCCCTCCCACTTATTTGGGTTTGGCTCTAGGGTTCTGCCAACCTAGCAGTTTGAAAGTATGTAAAAAATGCAAGTAGAAGAATAGGAACCACTTTGGTGGGAATGTAACAGTGCTCCGTGCAACTTCAGTATTTAGTCATGCCGAGTCAGCAGTGAAAGGCTGCAAACATTTTCACTACCACACTGTGGGCGTGGCTTATTTTGTGGGTGTGACTTGTCAGCCATGTGATCAGGTGGGAGTGTGTTGTGGTTGGCTATGGCCCAGCTCCTGCCACTGGGAATGTGGAGGTGGAGGCAGGGGAAACGTCAACATGTCCTAGGCCTGTTTTGTTGTCAGCAGAGTCAGGGAGTGCAGTTTCCTCAGACTAAGAAGAAGGTGGGGGTGACTTGGAAGAGGGGGGTTGGCACACATCCCAGGAAGCCAATCACCATTATCTTCGGTCGATTCGGATGACGAAGTGTTAGACCCACGCAGGCACAGACTTATGCATCAAAGAGACCAATTGAGGAAATATTACAGGAAATAAGAGAGGCCACCTGTGTTTGGATGGGGCTCCAGTAATTAGAGTTGCTGCTATAAATAGCAGCGTGCTAGTTTGGCCATTGTGGAAGATTATCTGATCGCAGTTCTTCAGGATCGTGCCTCGCTGTTTCTGAACTTTGTTTGTGGATTTTTCATGCCCTTGACACCAAAGCAGAGTAAAGTGTGTCTGTGTTTCACTTCGTGGGAAGAAGGAGGGCTGTGACATTTCTTCACAGCTACTAGCTAAGTACTTAAGGACTGATTAAGGGACTTGTACAGCCTACTAGGTTGTTTTGGGGAAGAGTGCAATACAAAAAGGGTGCTTTGTTTCCTTTGAATTTTGTGATACATTGTTTTGAACTTTCAAATGTGTGTGTGCCTGAAATTTGTACAGAGAACAGAGTGGCTTGAGGATCATGTCACGGGGTGGGTTAAAGGCGATGTGGCTGACTTAAAGGTGGCCAACTTGATGTCACTGATGTCAAGGGTTTGGGTTACGGTTAGGGTGCCTGGCTCTCCTCGCCTCAAAGAGATATAATTTCCCTATCTATTTACTATTGTGTGCCTGTGTGTAATATGTATGTACACAAAAGGCATATATACATAGAATAAAATAGTATATTTTGGATGTTCAGTAATAGTAAATAGATAGGGAAATTGTATCTCTTTGAGGCAAGAAAAGGCCAGGTACCCTAACCTAGGTCCCCAGCAGTCAGGTTTCAGGCACGGTTATAGCATGGAAACTGCTTTGGTCGCATTGATGGATGATCTCTGGTGGGCCCGGGACAGGGGTTTATCCTCTGTCCTGGTGCTCCTTGACCTCTCAGCGGCTTTCGATACCATCGACCATGGTATCCTTCTGCACCGGCTGGAACGGTTGGGGGTGGGAGGCACTGTTCTCCAGTGGTTCTCCTCCTACCTCTCTGGCCGGTCGCAGTCGGTGTTAGTGGGGGTCAGAGGTCGGCTCCGAGGTCTCTCCCTTGTGGGGTGCCTCAGGGGTTGGTCCTCTCCCCCCTGCTATTTAATATCTACATGAAACCGCTGGGTGAGATCATCCAAGGACATGGGGTGAGGTATCATCAATACGCTGATGATACCCAGCTTTACATCTCCACCCCATGTCCAGTCAACGAAGCAGTGGAAGTGATGTGCCGGTGCCTGGAGGCTGTTGGGGCCTGGATGGGTGTCAACAGACCCAAACTCAACCCGGATAAGACGGAGTGGCTGTGGGTTTTGCCTCCCAAGGACAATTCCATCTGTCCGTTCATTACCCTGGGGGGGAGATTATTGACCCCCTCAGAGAGAGTCCGCAACTTGGGCGTCCTCCTCGATCCACAGCTCACATTAGAGAACCATCTTTCAGCTGTGGCAAGGGGGGCGTTTGCCCAGGTTTGCCTGGTGCACCAGTTGCGGCCTTATCTGGACCGGGACTCATTGCTCACAGTCACTCATGCCCTCATCACCTCAAGGTTCGACTACTGTAATGCTCTCTACATGGAGCTACCTTTGAAAAGTGTTCGGAAACTTCAGATCATGCAGAATGCAGCTGCGAGAGCAGTCATGAGCTTACCTAGGTATGCCCATGTTTCACCATCACTCCGCAGCCTGCATTGGCTGCCGATCAATTTCCGGTCACAATTCAAAGTGTTGGTTATGACCTTTAAAGCCCTTCATGGTACTGGACCAGAATATCTCCGAGACCGCCTCCTGCCGCACGAATCCCAGCGACCGATTAGGTCCCACAGAGTGGGCCTTCTCCAGGTCCCGTCAACTAAACAATGTCAGTTGGCGGGCCCCAGGGGAAGAGCCTTCTCTGTGGCGGCACCAACTCTCTGGAACCAACTCCCCCCAGAGATTAGAACTGCCCCTACTCTTCCTGCCTTCCGTAAACTCCTTAAAACCCACCTTTGCCATCAGGCATGGGGGAATTGAAACACCTCCCCCGGGCATGTTCAATTTATACATGGTATGCTTGTGTGTGTGTCTGTTAGTATATGGGGTTCTTTTAAATCTTTAAATATTTTAATGTTATTTGGATTATTTATGATTTGTTCTATCTTGTTGTGAGCCGCCCCGAGTCTTCGGAGAGGGGCGGCATACAAATCTAAATAATAAATAAATAAATAAAATAAATAAACCTTAACCCTTGATGTGAGTGATGTGAAGTTGGCTACCTTTAAGCCAGTCACATGATCTTTGAGCCACCTCCGGTCACATGATCATCAAGCCACTCCCATCTGGTTACATGGCTGGCAAGCCATACCCACAAAATAAGCCATACCCACATTGTGGTAGTAAAAAGTTTTGTAATCCTTCTGTGGGTTCTGGATCCTTTTGCTGCTGGTTTGCTCAGGGTCAGGCCATGTGTACATGTGCCTGCATGAATAAAAAAAATAGTTTCTGCAAATGTGCAGAAGCAAAAATTAGCTTTTGTGCATGTGCAGAAGTAAAATCCAAGATGGCAGCATCCACGGAGATGCCAACAGTACTGGCTCTATGACATCATTGCTGAGTTACTAACGGTTCTAAAGAACTGGTTAGAACTGGTAAGAGCCCACCTCTGTTTATAACAAAGGGCAGCTAAAACCAAAAATCTCCTTTCTCAAAAATGCTTCCAATGAGAATAGAAAAGAGTCATGGCATCCAGATGTTCTGAGGAAGCAAATCTCAGAACTTTCAACCAGCATTCTTAGAGTTGCAGTCCTAACATAGCTGATGGGCAACAGGCTAGGAAAAGCTGAGGTAAGTTTTCTTCACAAAGAGAGTCTTTTCGTGAGAACCAGCATCTCGATGTAGCAAAAACAACAAAGGTTCTTTGTAGCATCTTAAAAGCTGACAAATTGATTATGGCATAAGCTCTCTTTAGGGATTTTATTTGCACTTTGTACAATTTGTTGTCCTGAAAGGGCAAGTGGCAGAGTCCCATGGGAGACTCTTGATTCTCAGAAATGGCACTTTTAAACGAACACCGCAAGCTGACAGCCTCCCGAGCCTTACAACACACACAAGGGTGGAATGGCTTGCAAGTGTGACAGGGAGAAAAATAACTTATGGCCAACTCTCTCATGCATGCATATGTGTGTGTGTACACACCCACGCACACCCGGACAGAAGGAGAGAGAGGGAGGGAGAACCATCGATAGACCTGTATGAGTATTTGACACTTTGGATTGATTTCAACTAAATTTCAATACTTTTCGCCTGTGTGATCGTGCATTCGAATGATCCAGATCAATCCAAGTTGAATGAGACCCTATTCAGAAAGCCGGTCCAAATTGATTTGGATCCAAATTGCCAACGCTCCTAACAGCCAACCTTCAACTGAAGTAGGTTTTTGTGTTTTGTTTTAATTTTGAATTACAATATACAGTGATACCTTGTCTTACAAACTTAATGAGTTCCAAGATGAGGTTCTTAAGGTGAAAAGTTTGTAAGACGAAACAATGTTTCCCATAGGAATTAATGGAAAAGCGATCAATGCCTGCAAGCCAAAAATTCACCCCTTTTGCCAGCCGAAGCGCCTGTTTTTGCGCTGCTGGGATTGCCCTGAGGCTCCTCTCCATGGGAAACCCCACCTCCAGACTTCTGTGTTTTTGCGATGCTGCAATTTCACTGAGGCTCCCCTCGCTGGGAAACCCCACCTCCGGGCTTCCGTTGACAGTGAAGCGCCTGTTTTTGCACTGCTGGGATTCCCCTGCAGCATCACAAAAACACTGAAGTCCGGAGGAGTGTTTCCCATGGAGGGGAGCCTCAGGGGAATCGCAGCAGTGCAAAAACAGGTGCTTCACTGGCAACGGAAGTCTGGAGGCGGGGCATCCCAGTGACGGCGGTGGGTTTGTAAGATGAAAATAGTTTGTAAGAAGAGGCAAAAAAAATCTTAAACCCCGGGTTTGTATCTCGAAAAGTTTGTATGATGAGGCGTTTGTAAGATGAGGTATCACTGTAGTTCCATATTTGGTTAAAAAAGAGACTGGTGAAACATTGGAAAGGTATGTGCATAGGCAGAGATCTTCCATTGTCGAAAGACATTGTTCTTCCTCTTCCACAATATTGTCAAAGGTAATAAACACTTCCTGACCATTCCTCTTCCTCCTGCCCCCCTATCCCCAGCCAAATGCTTTTTTTCCTTTTATTGAATAATTCAGCTTCTGTACAGGCTCAGCTGACCTTTGCTTGATAAAGTCATATTTCCGAGCATTTGCTTGCATTTGGTATTTTTAATCAGGTTCAAGTCCGCTGGCTACACATCAGAGCCGAGAATAATGATGCTACAGATATGTATTTTAGCCAAATGATGTTCTCTCTGCCGCACACACATCCCCCAAATCACTGAGTTGTTAACTAAAGTGTAGGAGAATTTATGATGCTAAATAAAACCAGGGAGGGAAGAAGGGAAAAAAAGATGTTTTAATAAGATGAAAATCCAAATGTTAAAATAATGAGCCATCTGTATGGGTGGCCCTCTCTTGAGATATGCCAAGAGCTTTACCATCTGTGAAACATTTACCAGCTGTTTCCTTCTTTTCTCTCTCTCTCCCTCTCTCTCTCTCTCTCTCTTGTAAGAACATAAGAAATCCTCTTGCAAACTGACATATCCTAGGAATGGAAACAGGTTTGTTTGGCTTCAAGATGCTGTATCAAAGCTATATACTGGGAAATCTTGGGAGCGGGTGGATTGAGAAGGTTACAATTCCCTGCATTTGAAATCTCCATCTACCTGAAGTTTGGATAAATTGCTCTGGACAGGAAGCCTGTTTCCACATTAGCACACCTCCATGAACTATCCTTAGCTCCGTGTCTGCTAATGGATTTTGTTTCATTGCTATATTCACCCCCCCAAAAAAACTGGTATGAACGGTGTTTGTGTGTGTTCGTGCCTGCGCCAGTGCCTGCTCACCCTCCTAATGGAGCTGCTTTCTTTCTATTTTTAGGATACGATTAATTTTTTTTTTAAAAAAAATGGTGCCAGACATACTTGCACCCCCACTTTAACTCAGAGTACGTGCAAAATCGGAGAGGAACAACAATTCCTTGTTGCAAAGGGATCTGTGTTAGTGCAGGCAAATGCGATTTTGAACTGTACAGGAAATAGTGCACTGTACTTACATGTCATGATCAATTAATGTCAGTGATTTCTGTGCAAGAAGACAGGAATATCCGTATGCCACAGCGGGGTTTGTGAAGAAGTACAGTGGTACCTCTACCTACGAATGCCTCTACTTACAAACTTTTCTAGATAAGAACCAGGTATTCAAGATTTTTTTTGCCTCTTCTCAAGAACCATTTTCCACTTACAAACCCGAGCCTCCAAAGCTGTAACTGGAAAAGGCAGGGAGAAGCCTCTGTGGGGCCTTTCTAGGAATCTCCTGGGAGGAAACAGAGCCGGAAAAGGCAGGGAGAAGCCTCCATGGCACCTCTCTAGGAATCTCCTGGGAGGAAACAGGACCGGAAAAGGCAGGGAGAAGCCTCCATGGCACCTCTCTAGGAATCTCCTGGGAGGAAACAGGGCCAGAAAAGGCAGGGAGAAGCCTCCATGGCACCTCTCTAGGAATCTCCTGGGAGAAAACAGAGCCGGAAAAGGCAGGGAGAAGCCTCCATGGCACCTCTCTAGGAATCTCCTGGGAGGAAACAGGGACGGAAAAGGCAGGGAGAAGCCTCCATGGCACCTCTCTAGGAATCTCCTGGGGGGGGGAAACAGGACCTACACCCTCCCTGTGGTTTCTCCAATCGCATGCATTATTTGCTTTTACATTGATTCCTATGGGAAAAATTGCTTCTTCTTACAAACTTTTCTAATTAAAAACCTGGTCACAGCACGAATTAAGTTCATAACTAGAGTTACCACTGTACTACTAAAAATAAAAACCCCTAGTTATTTCAAGCCCCGAACTCACAAAGCAACTGGGCAGATCTTTGCATACTCTCTGCATGAGTCCAGGCTCAGCTGTGCATGTCGTGCCCCGAAACTATGGTTACCTGCAGCCTTTAGGAATGAGCGCTAATGAAACCTCTGGACTTGTGGTCATATTAACACTTAGCAATAGCCCTTAGACTTATGTACTGCTTCACAATGCTTTACAGCTCTCTCTAAGCAGCTTACAGAGCCAGCATATTGCTCCAAGCAATTTGGGTCCTCATTTTACCCACCTCAGAAGGATGGAAGGCTGTGTCAACCTTGAGCCTGGTGAGCTTTGAATTGCCAAATTGTAAACAGCCAGCAGTCCACATATGTAGCCTGCAGTACTCTAGCCACTGTGTCACCATGACTCTTAGAATCCTAGAAAGAAGCTGCTGGTTTGTACAGAAACCCTTGAATTCTTCATTAACCTCAAGGTTCATTCTGGATAAGGTAGCACTCTTCTGAAGTTGGGAGTTCTCCTGGCTTTACAACTACTGCTAGCTATATGTTGCATATATACAATAGGTGTTTTGGCCAAGGGAGACTCTACTGAACTGAAGTAGTGACTGTTATCACTATGTCATAGACCCATTCATGTGCTGTACATGGAGCTGCCTTGGAAGCTGCAATTGTCCCAAAATGCAACCACCAGGAGGCAAGCAAACTGAGAATCTCTTTTCATGTAACACTAGTGATATGGGTGCTGCATTGTTTGCAAGTAGGCTTCCAGTGAAATTCTGGATGTTGCCTTCAACTTTTAAAACCCTACGTTGTTAGACTCCAGGATATCTTCAGGACTGCCTTCTCTAGATGTCTTATCTGTATAGCAGATACCCTCTTCAAGCAGACCTCCTATAGGGTCATCCAATTTGGGGAAGGTTAAGGAATCACACTGACCTGAGGTTGAGATATACAGAATATCTCTCTTTAAATATTTTTAATCTAATAGTTCCTTCTCCTTCCCCCTATGACAAAGTATGGCAGTATTTAAAGCAAGCAAAGCAATGCAATTCCTCTTTGTCAGATGCATCAATTTTCCATACGTCAGAAGATGTAACTTGCTTAGATGGTTCTTAACATATGGAGCTGAGGGCAAATCTATAAATAGCAAAAGCAATTATAACTCAACGGATCTTACATAAATACAGGTAATATACTTTTGGACCTAATGAGATGCTCCAAACTGGAGATTCCAGATGTAGAGAATGAAGTTGACTCTTCCCTAACTCCTGGATGTACCCATACTGTATCTTAGCTTCAGGCTGCCTTTAGTGAATGTCAGATTTATTTGTGATAAGATGTTAGAACTTAAGAACATAAGAAGAGCCATGCTGAATCGGGCCAAAGCCCATCGAATCCAGCATTCTGTGTCACACAGTGGCCCACCAATTGTCCATGGGGATCTTGAGCAGACAGAAAAGGCAAAACCCTCCCTTTCCCTTGACCCCCAACAAATTGTACCCAAGGGAATCCTGCCTGCCTCAACCAACATAGAAGCAGCATTTGGACATCTGTTTCAATAACCACCGATGCACTTGGCTTCCATGAATCTGTCTAATCCTGCCTGGAAGCTATTCAGGGTGACAGCAAATTTTTTCTGGAAGTGAATTGCATAAACCAATGACCCTCTGAGTGAGGAAACATTGATGCTCCATGACTTGGTCTGACTTTCACAACTTACACCTTGCTATGTAGAGATGGGATTGTAGTTCTAGCTGAGATTTGCCTACCTGGATTGCAGGTAATTCAGCAGCCTAAGCTCCAGGGCAGGTGGGAGGTGGTGGTGGTGAGAGGTGATTCTCCTCCAAAGTCCCAGTTATGCTGGGGAATAAGACACCATTTCCCACAATTCTATGAAGGAATATTACACTGATGGGAGAATTTTGGAAACATTCCAAATGAATTCCAGCAACCAATTAGGTCCCACCAGTGAAGGGCTATCAAATGTTTTACTACGACACTGTGGACGTGGCTTATGCAGGATGCCCTGCATTTCTTTCAACATCTTTCAGTGCAAATTGGGTACCCTGGGGTGGAGCTCAATTTTCGCTACCCCATTGTGTTGCCCCCTCCCCCGTCAGGGCAGCAGCCCACCACCCCTGGGTCCCACAGAGTTGGCCTTCTCCAGGCCCCGTCAACTAGACAATGTCATTTGGTGGGACCTAGGGGAAGAGCCTCAGCTTCTCCCAGAGATTCTCCCAGAGACAAGGACTGTCCCCACCCTCCTTGTCTTCCATAAGAGTCTAAAGACTCATCTATTCCACCAGGCTTGGGGCCATGAGATCCTAGCCCCCTGGCCAACAAATA
The DNA here is from genome assembly GCF_031021105.1 of Erythrolamprus reginae. Taxonomy (NCBI): domain Eukaryota; kingdom Metazoa; phylum Chordata; class Lepidosauria; order Squamata; family Dipsadidae; genus Erythrolamprus; species Erythrolamprus reginae. The sequence goes on along the minus strand of NC_091952.1, from coordinate 23,090,748 downwards.
ATATGCATGTTATTGTTGAGTGGGTGAGATTGATTGATTGATTTTTAATATAATGGGGATTTTAGATTAGATAATTGGGTTTTATGTTAATTGGATTTAGGATTTGTATTGCATTGTTCTTTTTATATGTTGTGAGCCACCCTGAGTCCTCGGAGAGGAGCGGCATATAAATCCAATCAATCAATCAATCAATCAATCAATCAATCAATCAATCAATAAAAGTAAACTGCCAGTTCTCATGTTAATACAACTACACTAATCTAAATGTCGATTTAGGCCATCCTACCCACTGCTTAGTGTTGAAATCCAAATTATGTATCTCTGCAGATAACATAGATAAAGAAATATATATGGACTTCTTTTCTGTCGAGCTCTCTGGTAGAATCCTCCCAAAAATGCACAGATACAATTTCAGACACATACACGTTTGAAAATTCAAAACAATGTTCTTTATAATGAAAATTCACTTAAACTAAGCCCTCTTTTGGTATAGCAAAGAGCACTTGTCTCCAAACAAACTGGTAATTTGTACAAGTCCCTTATCTGTTCTCTGATACTTAGCTTGCAGCTGTGAGGTAATTCACAGTCCTTCTTCTTTCACAAAGTGAAATACACTTTGCTCTGGTTTAGTTTCAAAGCGGGGAAAAATCAGCACACAAAAGTCAAAGTCAGTAAAGCAGTCCCGAAACACAATGATCCGATAATCCTCCACAATGGCCAAACCCACAGGCTGCTATTTATAGCAGCCTCACTAATTACCACAGCCCCACCCAACCATAGGTGGCCTCATTTTCTTTGATAATAATCTCTCAGTTGTTGTTGTCTATGCATCGCTCTCCGCATGCATGGCTGTATCATTAACTCTTGTTCTGAATCCAAGGAGGAGCTAGATAATTGATCTCCTTCTGAGCTGACTGCCACACTCTCCTCCTCCCTGTAACTCATGTCTTCTTGGTCAGAGGAGCCTATTCAGCAGATTCCACCAGCGGCAAAACAGGCCTGCAGCATGTGGATGTCTCCCCCACATCCACAGTCCTTGGGGCAGGAGCTGGGCCACAGCTAACCACAACAACTTCTAGCAACTTCATCCAGTGAAAGGAAACTTATTACTTCTCTGAGCAACTGTTAAAGTGAAGTATACTTTTCCCGTAAAATTTAGATTGTATCTACCTTCCTATAATTTGATTCCACTATTTTGTATATTGTACTCCGGAGTGAAAGAGAATAGATCTTGATCTTCCTCTGTGTGGGTATCACAGGTAGAGGAAGAGAACAAACATTTTGCCTTTCAGATTTCTCTTCTTAAGTCTCAAGTAACCAGTACAACAGGATAAAGTAAGGAAATAAAAAAAAATAAGCATTTATAGCCCACCAAGAGTCTCTGGCAGAAAGCCACATGCTGTATGCTATTTTAGGACAACCAAATTAGAGCCTTTCAGATATTTTCCACCCGGGATCAACTACAGCCAACGTTAACAGACTTTGGGAGGGCATCACGTTGAGGTGTTTCTTGTGTATAAAGTTTTTAAGTTTGTTCTAATCTACAAAAACTAATAAGATTCCCAACCAAATGGTTGAAGGAAAATTCTCTGAACTTTGGACCCAGTGCAGAGTTGATCTGCTTTGACTTCTTAACGCTGCAAATTCCACACTGCTTTGAGAATAAGTCTTTATAATGAGAGAGTGTTTTAGGAAATATGCATTTAGTAAACACACTATTTAAGGAGCCCATTTTATCCCTTGAAGAGTATCGTAGATAAACATGTCCTGGGATATGTGGTAACATACGTTTGCTTAAAAGCTAATCACGAGGAAGAGATTAAGTGGGCTGAATTACATCATTTTGCCCCAAGGGATAGACCGGGTCTCCATGGTAAGGTCATTAAAAGGCCAAGGTGAACATGAAAATAAACACTAAAAGCATTTTCATGAATTTGTCCCAAGACATTGTTTTAAGTCAGTCCCTTAAGCATGTTTGTATAATGAGTTAAAACCATCAGCACACGTGATATACATCCATTCAAAGTATTCAATAAAGAAATTAACAGTGTATCTATGATCCAGTAAGAAAACTGTAAGTCATTCAACTTTTTATTGTAAAAGCAAAGGTGGGCTGTTTACAGGTTGGGTTATTCAGATCTTAGAGAGAATGTTCTGCTTAACAAAAGTTGAAGCTACTTTATGAATTATTCATTCATTCATTCATTCATTCATTCATTTATTTATTTATTTATCAGATTTGTATGCCGCCCCTCTCCGCAGACTTGGGGTGGCTCACAGCAATAATAATTCAGTCTGAAAACAGGCCATATATTTATTTGTTTGTATTTATTTGTATTTATTAGATTTGTATGCCGCCCCTCTCCGAAGACTCAGGGCGGCTAACAACAATATAAAAAGACAATGTAAACAAATCTAATATTAAAAACAATCTAAAAAACTCCAATTTAAAGAACCACTCATACATACAAGCATACCATGTATAAATTCTATAAGCCTAGGGGGAAGGGAAATTTCAATTCCCCCATGCCTGACGACAGAGGTGGGTTTTTAGGAGCTTGCGAAAGGCAAGAAGGGTGGGGGCAACTCTGATATCTGTGGGGAGCTGGTTCCAGAGGGTCGGGGCCACCACAGAGAAGGCTCTTCTCCTGGGTCCCACCAAACGACATTGCTTAGTCAACGTGACCCGGAGAAGGCCAACTCTGTGGGACCTAACCGGTCGCTGGGATTCGTGTGGCAGAAGGCGGTCCTGGAGATATTCTGGTCCGATGAGGTCCCTATCGTATTTAAAAAGTAAGTAAAGCTTTACTTACCTCTTAAATGCATAAGTAAAGGCTTAGAAAGCTTAGAACTACGTCGCCTAAAACACGTCCTAAGCATAGTCCATAAAATAATCTGCTACGACATCCTTCCTGTCAATGACTACTTCAGCTTCAACCACAACAACATACAAGCACACAACAGATACAAACTTAGAAACATAGAAACATAGAAGATTGATGGCAGAAAAAGACCTCATGGTCCATCTAGCCTGCCCTTATACTATTACTTGTATTTTATCTTAGGATGGATATATGTTTATCCCAGGCATGTTTAAATTCAGTTACTGTGGATTTACCAACCACGTCTGCTGGAAGTTTGTTCCAAGCATCTACTACTCTAGATAGACCTCATGGTCCATCTAGCCTGCCCTTATACTATTACTTGTATTTTATCTTAGGATGGATATATGTTTATCCCAGGCATGTTTAAATTCAGTTACTGTGGATTTACCAACCACGTCTGCTGGAGGTTTGTTCCAAGCATCTACTACTCTTTCATTACAATAATATTTTCTCATGTTGCTTCTGATCTTTCCCCCAACTAATCTCAGATTGTGCCCCCTTGTTCTTGTGTTCACTTTCCTATTAAAAACACTTCCCTCCTGAACCTTATTTAACCCTTTAACATATTTAAATGTTTTGATCATGCCCCCCCTTTTCCTTCTGTCCTCCAGACTATACAGATTGGTCTTACAAAGGCTTTGTAGAGTGGTATTAGTACCTCAGTTGATCTTGATTGCATCCTTCTGTTAATGCAGTTTAGGATTGCATTGGCCTTTTTGGCTGCTGCTGCACACTGCTGGCTCATATTTAATTGGTTGTCCACTGAGACTAATGTGGTTCATCCTCCATCACCCCATTTAAAGATCTGAATGAGTATGGCATTCTGAAATAGTGCTTATGATGTTCATGTCTCTTCAGAATGGACATCCTTAGGGATTCTATGAAGGGGCTTTGGTTTACTTTCATAAGAAGAACCAAGTTTGGGGTGGGTTTTTTATTTATTTATTAAATTTATCTTCTGCTCATCTCCCTACCCTTAATGACCCCAGGTGACAAGTTGCCAAGTTATCTTGCAGCCTTGACTGACACCTACTGTACTTAGGAGGGGCTTCCATGCATGCCGCACATATGTTTGGCCAAGAAGAGATTGGACTGCCATCTGTCAGAAATGATGTAGGGTCTGCTTCTTGGGTGAAGGGTTGGACTAGATGACCAACAAGGTCCCTTCCAACTCTGTTAATCTCTCTATCTGTTTGTCTTTACCTCTAATGGTGTATGTGTAGCAATTGAGGTTGGATAAATTGCTCAATCAGGACTCTGACATTTTATACAAAAATGTTGTATCCTTTTTTCCCCTCTTGATGATCCCTTCCCCAAATTTAACCTTCCAGATACACTCCTGTGTTTTTAAATTAAGGGTTAGATCTTAAACTATTTGTTTAATCTTAGCATGGGGAGTTTCAATTTATTTTCTTCAGGTCTGAAACCATGAAAACCAGGCTTTTAATAAACAGTTCTCTCCACTGAAAAGATATTTTATCTCATGGTGTGCTTGCATTTCTGGTTCTAGCTGGGAATATTAATCTCTGTGTTAATAACAGTGTCTCTGTTCAGAATTCTGTGTTGTTTAGGGAAAACTGCCTTTGTCCTATCTTTGCATTTGATTAGAATTGTATAACTGGAAGGAAAACAATCATGCCTAAGTCTTGAACCTTTATATTCAGGGGTAATTTTAGTAGGCTTAATTGCTTTAATCACACACTTCAGGGTATTTGGAGAAGTGTTATAATGCAAGTCTGTAAAAATTTCATTTACCCAAATGGCCTAGAGAACATCAAAAACACTCTGAAAAAGAACAGCTCTAGAAATTAACAAATATTAATGACCAATCAAGATTCTGACGGAGGGTCACAAGGGTAAAAGGTAAAACTGGCCTTACTACAGGTCCGTAGGAGGTTAAGCAGAGCTGTCCTGCTCTGCAGGGAGCAGGAAACAGACTGATTTGTTTTTCCTTGGTTGTTTTCTTTTTCTCATTTTGCCATCTGGATCTGTTCATTGTAATTTGCTCCTGACAAAAGAGAATTCACCTAGGAGGAATTTGCACATAATTAAGCCACTTTTTAATCTCTTTGTTTTGTTTTTTAACAGGTTTTTTTTTTCATTTCTATTTTCTGTTCCTTTTCTCTTTCTCTTTTTCTCTGAACATTTTAGAAAGCCAGGTGGCAAAGAAATATTCAGAGAGGGAGGATTCATGTTAGGGTTCAACTGTAAAGCATAAAATTAATAGTAAGGCACCATCAAATTGCAGGTACAAAATCAAATCTTTACTCCTTTACTTTATTCATTATTGCTGTTCCTACCTGTTTACAGTGCTTTACAGCCCTTTCTAAGCAGTTTACAGAGTCAACATAATGCCCGCCAACAATCTGGGTCCTCATTTTACCAACCTCGGAAGGATGGAAGGCTGAGTCAACCTTGAACCTGTTGAGACCTGAATTGCCAAACTGTTGGCAGCCGATGATCAGCAGAAGTAGCCTGTAGTACAACATTCACTTCCAGTACTGTATGGAAAACTCCATGGTAGTTTGCAAAATAATAATGATAATATAAATCCTGTGTCAAAGAAGTTAAATCATTGAATGGAACACTTTAAGCTTTGAGGACACAGAAGTCTTAATCCCAGGGAGATGGATAGGCTCTAAGATGATCAATAATTTTCATGTGGACTCTGGGGAATTACCAGTGAAGGGCTGCAAAATTTTTTACTGCCACAGTGTCAGTGTAGTTTGTTTTGTGGGTGTGGCTTGCTGACCATGTGACCAGGTGAGAGTGGCTTGATGATTATGTGACGGGGATGGCTTAAAGGTCATGTGACTGGCTTAAAGGTGGCCAACTTGACATCACTCATGTCAAGGGTTTGGGTTAGGGTTAGGTTGCCTGGCCTCTCCTTGCCTCAAAGAGATACAATTTCCCTTACTATTACTGAAAATCCAAAATATACTATTTAATTCATCACTGGAATCACTCTACCTCAACTAAATTCATCCTACAGAAATTAAGAAGCAAAGATGGCAACCAAGCTGAACTCTTTATTTATTTATTTATTTGTTTGTTTGTTTATTTGTCCAATACACAATAATACACAATGAGGGTTATAGAGGAAATAATCAGATAGAATGTATTAAAGGGGGAATAGCCAAGACCTGGTTGTAGAGAGCACATCCGTTAGAGTTTCATGCCCTCATCACCTCGAGGCTTGACTACTGTAATGCTCTCTACATGGGGCTACCTTTGAAAAGTGTTCCGAAACTTCAGGTCGTGCAGAATGCAGCTGCAAGAGCAATCATGGGCTTCCCCAAATATGCCCATATTACACCAACACTCCGCAGTCTGCATTGGTTGCCGATCAGTTTCCGGTCACAATTCAAAGTGTTGGTTATGACCTATAAAGCCCTTCATGGCACCGGACCAGATTATCTCAGGGACCGCCTTCTGCTGCACGAATCCCAGCGACCAGTTAGGTCCCACAGAGTGGGTCTTCTCCGGGTCCCGTCAACTAAACAATGTCGCTTGACGGGACCCAGGGGAAGAGCCTTCTTTGTGGCGGCCCCGGCCCTCTGGAACCAATTCCCCCCAAAGATTAGAATTTCCCCTACCCTCTTTGCCTTTCGTAAGCTTCTTAATACCCACCTCTGCTGCCAGGCATGGGGGAACTGAGATACTCCTTCCCCCTAGGCCTTTACAATTTTATGCATGGTATGTCTGTATGTATGTTTGGTTTTATAACAAGGGTTTTTAACTGTTTTAATATTGGATTGTTATATGCTGTTTTTATTACTGTTGTTAGCCGACCCAAGTCTACCGAGAGGGGCGGCGTACAAATCAAATAAATAAATAAATGAGTGAGTGAGTGAGTGAGTGAGTGAGTGAGTGAGTGAATGAATGAATGAATGAATAAACAAACAAACAAACAAACAAACAAATAAATATGAAGCTAACATTAGAAAAGTACTGATTTCTGGACTAAAGCTTCATTTAACACTTTGCTAATTATTTGGCTGTGAGTGGTACAACTCCTAATTTTGCCCAGCTCCCAGCTATATCTATATGTAAAAGGGAAGGAAAAACTGCCATTTTGGACATAGAGTAATTGATTTGCTTTGCAAATATGATCTTTCATAGCCCTATGTTATTCCATAAGGTGTTCATCCAAAGATTGCTATGTTATGACAATGTGCACGGAGAGTATTTATATAAGATGAAGTTCCCATCTTTTCCCCTTTTTTGTTCTCTACTGCTGTTCCTGGTAGTCACTCAAACATCTGGTTTCTCTTTTTGGAGCTAAGGTAACAGGTCATATTACCCAACACGTTTGACTGTCGAACAGTCAGAGCTACATGTGAACTGGGAGCTAAACCAGCTGAACCTCCTTAATAGCAGCCATCTGCTAGGGATAACCAGTCTGGCATTTGTTGTATGGATATCCTACATTATCTATTTTGCACAGAGGATTGGAATTAGATGAGCTCAAAGGTCTTCTCCATTTTCCCAAGTCTATGATAAATGGCCTTTGGAAGCAGAATTCTCATCGGGCCTGAATTTGTGGGAATTATGGTAGTATACTTCATATTTCTTTTCAGACCTCTGCCCCTTTCTGTAATGCAGATGAAAAGTTTTTTAAACAATGCCATCTTAAGTTTCTGTGGTGGTTTAAAAGCAAGAGATGATAGGGCAGTGATGGCGAACTTATGGCACAGGTGCCACAGGTGGCACGCAGAGCCATATCTGCTGGCACCTGAGCTGTTGCCCTATCTCAGCTCCAATGTGCATGTGTGTGCCAATCAGCTGATTTTTGGCTTGCACGGAGGTTCTGGGAGGGTGTTTTTGGCTTCCAGAGAGCCTCTGGGGGAATGGGGGAAGGTGATTTTACAATGCCCCAGCTCCAGAGAAGCCTTTGGAGCCTGGGGAAGGGGAAACACAAGTCTACTGGGCCCACCAGGAGTTGGGAAACAGGCCATTTCCGGCCTCCAGAGGGCTTCTGGGGGTCGGAGAAAGCAGTTTTCACCCTCCCCAGGCATTGAATTATGGTTGTGGGCACTTGCATATGTGCAATAGCATGCACCCAAGCTCTTTCGGCACCCAAGGATAAAAAGGTTCACCATTGCTATGATAGGGGAATACATACGGGTACATTTGATATAGAAAAGGTCTTGAAGGTCTTGAATGTATCTGTTGCTCGCATTTCTAAGGAGATCTGAAATGTGATGGTTAAGTAGCATTGTCAATATAGGCAGGTTGGACCTATAAAAGGGAATATTTTTATTTCAGGGTTGAACTGGAGGGTTAGGGTTGTATCAGCACTATACTAGGATTGATGGTGTCACTTTGTTTGGTAATGAAAGGTCTGTAATGAAGGAGTCTTGGTGGCGCAGTGGTTAGATGGCAGTACTGCAAGCTGCTTCTGCTGGCTGCTGGCTGTAGTTCCCCAGTTCAAATCACACCAGGCTCAAGGTTGACTCAGCCTTCCAACCTGCTGGAAATGAATGCAGTACTACAGGCTACTTCTGCTGATCATAAGCTGCCAACAGTTTAGCAATTCAGGTCTCACCAGGCTCAAGGTTGACTCAGCCTTCCATCCTTCCGAGTTTGGTAAAATGAGGACCTAGATTGTTGGGGGGGGGGGATATGCTGACTCTGAAAACTGCTTAGAGAGGGCTGTAAAGGACTGTAAACAGGTAGGAACAGCAATAATGAGCAATAATGATTGAATAAAGGAGTAAAGATTTGATTTTGTACCTGCAATTTGATGGTGCCTTACTATTAATTTTATGCTTTACAGTTGATCCCTAACATTAAAGCACTGTAAATAGCAGTGATGGGCTGCTGCCCCCATGGTGGGGACAGATGCAGTGTAGGCTAGTAAGTTTATGCACTACTTATTGAATATTTAATAGTTTTTTATATTGTCCTTCCTTCTCTAGTACTTTAGTATGATCCTTAATTATTTTTTAAATAGGAAATAATTAAATAGTATGCTTTTACCTATAAATGCTTTAATCATTTTAATCATTATCTAGAACTGAACTTTTATAGCAATTAAAGAAAATTGAACTACTTGCCTTATCTTTTATCATAATGAACCTTCTGGGTTCAGTGCCAAACCTTAAAATGTTACTCTGCTCCTCAACAAATAATGCTGTCTATCATTTGTCCCTTTTGTGGCTATTCAAATAATGTGACTTAATCGACTGAAAAAGAGTTGAAAACTTGTCTTGGTTGTAAGTCCTTGTAAGGCAGTCCCACCCAGTCACATGGCCTTTAAGCCACCCTGGTCTCACATGATTGTCAAGCCAATTCCACTTGGTCTCATGGCCAGCAAGCCACTCCTACCCTGTCACGTGACCCTCAAGCCACACCCATACTATACGCTACGCCCATAAGCGGCGTTCCCCAGGGAAGCGTATTAGGTCCTACTCTCTTCATTCTCTACATCAATGATCTCTGTGACCATATCGAAAGCAACTGTGTTCTTTTTGACAACGATGTGAAACTTTTCAACACCACTGATAACACACTCACCCTCCAAAAAGACCTGGACTTTGTCTCAGACTGGTCTAAAACCTGGCAACTTCAAATATCAACCAACAAATGCTTTACCCTCCACATTGGCAAAAAGAATCCTAACCGCACATACGAACTGAATAAACAATCTCTCACTGCTAACCCACATTATGTAAAAGACCTTGGAATACTAATATCGAATGACCTAAGTGCTAAAGCCCACTGCAACAATATTGCCAAAAAAGCCTCGAGAGTTTTTAACCTGATCCTACGCAGCTTCTGCTCAGGCAATCTCACTCTACTCACAAGAGCCTACAAAACTTTTGCCAGACCCATCCTAGACTACTGCTCATCTGTCTGGAACCCATATCACATCTCAGACATCAACACCCTTGAAAATGTCCAAAGATATTTCACCAGAAGAGCCCTTCACTCCTCCACTTGAAACAGAATATCCTACGAAAATAGACTAACAATCCTGGGCCTTGAAAGCCTAGAACTACGGTGCCTAAAACACGATTTGAGTATTGCCCACAAGATCATATGCTGCAACGTCCTACCAGTCAATGACTACTTCAGCTTCAACCGCAATAACACAAGAGCACACAACAGATTCAAACTTAATACGAACCGCGCCAAACTTGACTGTAAAAAATATGATTTCAACAATCGAGTTATCGAAGCGTGGAACTCATTACCGGACTCAATTGTGTCAACCCCTAACCCCCAACACTTCTCCCTTAGACTCTCCATGATTGACCTCTCCAGGTTCCTAAGAGGCCAGTAAGGGGCGTACATAAGTGCACTGGTGTGCCTTTCGTCCCCTGTCCAATTGTCTTTCCTTTCTTTCACCTATCTTATATATTCTCTTCCTTTCGTATATCCTCTCCTCTAAGTTCACTTTCACCCTCTTTTATATTATCACATGTCTATTTTTCTTCCTATGTATTTGTGTATTGGAGAAATGAATAAATAAATAAAAATAAAATAAATAAAATGTATTGCAACATACATCATGGGCCTCTCCTGAACACCCCTACATTCCATGTACTCCTGGTTTTTATTAATTTATTTATTAGATGTGTATGCCACCCCTCTCCGTAGTCTCGGCTTCCTTCCGTGGATGTTGAGATACGATTTAGATTTATTTGCTGCAAGAAATATGGAACTGACTGGTATTTTTTTTAAGTGGGACAAATCCTTCCTTTTTTTAAAAAAAAAGATTTTCACATGGCTGAGACGGAAAACTGTTTGGGAGCAGAACTGTGGATTTTTTTTTCTTTTTTAAGTTGCTCTGCTTTTCTGACCCTGCCTCCTCCTTATTGCTATAATATTTATGATCTTGTAGATCTTGGTTCCTTTGCAATGGGTGGCTGCCTGATTTGCAGCGCAGGTGTTACGTAGGTGGGTGATCTGTGGGTTTCCCTTGCACAGCTAGGATGCCTGAACTGTGCTAGCTGAGCACCAGGCGCTGGCAGTCCCGCATATCCTTGCCGCCAAGACTCACAATCTGTGCCAACTTGTGGAAGCAGTTGGGGGTTAATAAACCTTTTCTAAACTTGTCAGATTGTATAAATAGCACAAATCTGTGCTTCCAATAGAAAATTTAAAAAAAGAAATAAATGTGATTAACTCCCCACCGCCACCACCACTCATCCCACAAAAGCAAAGAGCAATGAAAGCAAAGATACACAGAAAGAGCCAAACTTTGAAGGGCCTGGATTGGGATCAAGAGTGGGCAGTGGGACAAATCAATCATTGATGCGTATAGGACTCTCCTTGAAGACTTATGTGGTGAGAATTTCTAAAGAATGAAGTAGTTTGCATTCAGCTGCCTTTCTGAATGATTGCCGAGCTTCGTGGTAGAACAAGGCCTGATCACAAACCCTAGGCCAGTAATGGTGAACCTTTTTTTCCTCCGGTGCCAAAAGAACGTAGGGGCGCATGTGCTATCGGGCATGCGCGAGTGTCCAAACCAATAGTTCAATGCCTGGGGAGGGCGAAAAGAGCTTCCCATGCACCCAGGAGGCGTTCTGGAAGTCAGAAATGGCCTGTTTCCCAACTTCTGGTGGGCCCAGTAGGCTCGTGTTTCATCCTCCCCAGGCTCCAAAGGCTTTCCTAGAGCCGGGGGAGGGAAAAAACACACTCCCCCATCCCCCTGGAGGCTCTCTAAAAGCCAAAAAAACACCCTCACAGAGCCTATATGTGAGCCAGAAATCAGCTGGCTGGCACCCACACAGGGATGGGCAGCAGGCCGGATGGGGTGGAACACAATTCCACCAGTGGAAATGAAGCTGCATGCACCACTCCAGCTGACTGGGGACAGTAACTTCCTGGATTCCCGGTCTCAGCTCGGCTCTACTTTTTTCCCCTGCTGCTGCTGCTGTGCGTTCCTTGCTCTTTTCCTCTTTCCTCCTTCCTGGCCTTGGACAAGCTTCCCTGTCTCCTGCCTGGCTCCCCTCTAGCCTCACATAGTCACCTCCCAAGGCCAGGAGAGCTGTGCCGCACTGAAGCAGTTTGGGATGCAGTCTTTTTCCCCTCGCGAAGCCCTCACTCGGTCCACAGATGAGATGAAAAGGCATTGTGCGGCAATAACAGTTCACTTGAACAATGATGATCGTTCAAGCCACTCCCACCTGGTCACGTGGCCAGCAAGCCACTCCTATCTGGTCACATGACCATCAAGCCACACCCACAAAATAAGCCACATCCATAGTGTGGCAATAAAAATTTTGGCTGACCATTACTGCACCCACATGCACATTGGAGCTGAGCTAGGGCAACGACTCACATGCTACAGGTTTGCCATCACTGCCCTAGGCAGAACAATGTGGTCTCAATCTCAATCATTTGCTCAAGATTCCTTAATTTATCAGGAGTGGGGGGGAATGCCTCAGAGGTTAAAGACACTCAGCTTATCAGATGGAAAGCTGACAGCCTAGGTTTGAGACCCAAGCACTGTATGACAGGGTGAGCTCCCATTACTTGTCCCAGTTCCTGCCAAACTAACAGTTCAAAATCATGCAAATGCAAGTAAATAAATAGGTACCATTTCAGTGGGAGGGTAACAGGCATCTCAGCATATAGTCATGTTCACCACATGACCATAGAAATGAGTGAGTGAATGAATGAATGAATGAATGAATGAATGAATTTTTAGATTTAGATTTAGATTTATTGGATTTATATGCCGCCCCTCTCCGCAGACTCGGGGCGGCTCACAACAATGGCAAAAACAATATATAGTGACAAATCTAATATTTACCAATCTAATTACAGTTTTAGGTTAAAAAATTCATAAAAGCAATCCCAATATATATAAAAAACAATCACACAATCAATCAAACACCAAAACAACATGGGCAAGGGGGAGATGTTTCAATTCCCCCATGCCTGATGGCAGAGGTGGGTTTTAAGGACTTTACGAAAGGCAAGGAGGGTGGGGGCAATCCTAATCTCAGGGGGGAGCAGGTTCCAGAGGGTCAGAGCCACCACAGAGAAGGCTCTTCCCCTGGGTCCCGCCAGACGACATTGTTTAGTCGACAGGACCCGAAGAAGGCCAACTCTGTGGGACCTAACCGGTCGCTGGGATTTGTGCGGCAGAAGGCGGTCTTGGAGATATTCTGGTCCAGTGCCATGAATGAATGAATGAATGAATGAATGAATGAATGAATGAATGAATAAATAAATAAATAAATAAATAAATAAATAAATAAATAAATAAATAAATAATTATTGTGCAGCTGAATGGACTTGTTTGTACCCAGTCAAGGTCAAGTGTCTCAGCATAGCAGATGGACGAAAACAGCTGAAGATGTACCCTACATGGCACCATGTGGAATGGGGATTGGACATTCAGAAGAGAGGGAGGGCGAGAAAGAAGAAGAGAGGGAGGGAGAGAGAGGGGGGGAGGGAAGGAGGGAGAGAGAAAGAGCTTTCTCTTTCTCTCTACCTATACGATCCTTTAACAGTACCCTTTTGTTAAGAAGTTGGAAACTGCATCTATCTGACTTCCCTCATAAATTGTATCACCCTCCCATTAAAACATTGCTGATATGAGAAAACTACAGAACTGCTACTTTCAGCACCAGCAGACTGTTTATTCTTGTAAATCTAGTCCATCCTTCTTCGGTCTCCTTGCCACGTTGAAACCAGCATTGACTTCATTTGGCTTGCCACATTTTATGCTTTAGAATGTATTCTTGCTGCAGGAATTTGGGATGAGCTGTTGCATGAAGGATGTAGAGATGTAGCCATAACAAATTCCTTCTAGATTCTCAAGGCCATCCTTTGTTCAGTACCTGCCCGGAAGCTGATGGGAGTAGCAGACATGTTGGCCAAAGACGAGTGATCAACGTGATGAACTTGTGGGGCTGGGAGCAAGGGAATGAACTTTAAACTGGGTGGAAGAACCATCGTGGCTTTAGATTCAGATTTCTCACATGACTCTGTTTGTAACCCTGACACTCATATTTTATGGGTTTGATGAATCTGTCCAACATCTGCCCAATATGGGATGTCACGTGTTCGTACATAGAGTGGGATAGTGCAACAAAATCTTCTTGTATGTTTAAAATATTTTGTTTTTCTAACCTCTTCAAAACATGGGACCTCTCATTGATGCCTTTCTTTTTAAAAAAACGTATCAGGAAAGACTTAATGAACTCAATCTGTATAGTCTGGAGGACAGAAGGAAAAGGGGGGAAATGATCGAAACATTTAAATATGTTAAAGGGTTAAATAAGGTTCAGGGGGGAAGTGTTTTTAATAGGAAAGTGAACACAAGAACAAGGGGACACAATCTGAAGTTAGTTGGGGGAAAGATCAAAAGCAATGTGAGAAAATATTATTTCACTGAAAGAGTAGTAGATCCTTGGAACAAACTTCCAGCAGACTTGGTTGGTAAATCCACAGTAACTGAATTTAAACTTGCCTGGGATAAACATACAGTGGTCCCCCGATTATCGCGAGGGTTCCGTTCCAGGACCCCTCGCGACAATCGATTCTTTGCGAAGTAGCGGTGTGGAAGTAAAAACTCCATCTGCGCATGCGCAGATGGTGTTTTTACTTCCGCCGCAGCAGCGAGGAGCCAAAGATTGGGGTTTCCCCGCCGCCCACGCAAACTCCTCGCTGCTGCCGCGCCCGCCACTTGTCCGCCCGCCGCTTGTCCGCCGCCTGCCTGCCCGCGCGCCCGCCGCTCGCCCACCCTTCGCCCGCCCACGCCGTTCGCTTGCGCCGCTTCCCAGCTGAGTCCTGAAGCCAGAAGGCAAAGGCGAACTTCCGCGTTTGGCTTCGGGACTCAGCTGGGAAGCGGCGCTGGGGTCTTACCGGCTGCCCACACAAAGGGGAAACCCCGGCTCCTCGCTGATGCCCGCCGCTCGCCCTCCCGCCAGCAAGAGGGGGAAGACCCAGGGAAGCCGCCCAGCAGCTGATCTGCCGGGGGAACGCAAACTCCAGCATCTACGCATGCGTGGCCATAGAAAAAAGGGGCGCACATGCGCAGACGGTGTTTTTACTTCCGGGTGGAAAAATCGCGAAATAGCGTTTAGCGAAGATCGGGATCGCGAAACTCGGGGGACCACTGTATATCCATTGTAAGATAAAATACAGGAAATAGTATAAGGGCAGACTAAATGGACCATGAGGTCTTTTTCTGCAGTCAGTCTTCTATGTTTTTATGTTTCTATTTATTTATTCATTCATTCATTCATTCATTCGCTTACTTACTAAGGTCTTTTTCTGCCGTCAGTCTTCTATGTTTCTATGTTTCTAAAAAAAACCCGACTATGTGAATCCATTAAAACAAAAATGGCTTTGCTGTGTCTCTACCGACTCTTCCTTTTAACACAGTTTGGAAAATAAATCAATGCAAGCAAAGTTTGAGTCTGAACTTTATTTTGCTTTCAAATGTTCATCTCGTTCTCTTGCTTCAACTCTTTTCTTGCCATTTCAATTCTCCTCCCCTGTATCTTTAGCAATGATGTTCCAGGGTACTCTTTCATGAGTTAAAAAATCACACAGTATCTATTTGCCAGTGTTTATTTTTAAGCGGTGCCAAAAGTGTTTATAGATAGAAACAACAGGACAACCCATAATTAAATCATTGTTTCTGCTAGATCTGCTATTTAGCAACTCAAAGGAAAATAATTTGCTCACAACAATGAGGGAATGGTCAAGGAAACTCTTGCACCCAGTATTACCATATACAATAACATATTAGTTGCTAAGTTACCAATCTAAAATGAGTCCAATTAAAAAAAATATGCAAGATTCTTAACTAAACTGCATGGAATAGAAATGAAGAAAGTTAAAAGCTGTCAGGTGGTTACTAGAAATAATACCAAGGAGTGATTGACAAAGTGAGCTTTGCTCAGCTTCAAATTTGGCTTTGATTCAATAAATGATTGGCATACCGATATCCTCTGCAAAAGTGGATTATGCTTTGGAGAGGTTATTTAGCGAGCCACTGATTGACAGTTTACTAAAACTGTCCCATGGACAGAGGTAACCAAACAGAGTTGTATTTTGACAGGTAAATTTCTTTAATCTCCATCTTGCGATACCATTTTTATTGCTCTAAGCAGATGTTCTGAACTGCCAGTCAGCTACCACACAAAAAATCTTCCAACTTAATAGGGTTCTGCTTTTCTTCTTTGTTTTACTGCTAAAAACACTGTAGGTTGTGGGGGGGAGGAATCAAAAATAGTGATATCTAAAAATAGTAAAATCTACAAAATTAACAGGTTTTGTCTGACCTTGTAGGATCATACAAAGAAATCCAGTCTCTTCCCCATATTTGGTTGTGGAGACCAGTTTAGTAGGAGACGAGTGATGGGCAAACCCAACGGTGTTCGGGTTTGGCAAGTTCGGATGAACTTTACGCAAAATTCGGCCGAACCCGAACTGAACCCGAACTCGAACCTGAACGGGGAATCCCTCCCATGAAGAGCTTCTGGGGGTAGAGCTTTGACGTCACTGGTAAGTTGCTAAGGACGCCAAGGTGATCACTTCCTGGATTCCATGAAATCCAGGAAGTGATCACCTTGGCGTCCTTAGCAACCTGCCGGTGACGTCAAAGCTCTGAACGCCAAACACAACTCCGAACTTTGTCCGAAGTTTGAAAAAATTTTGGGTTCATGTTCGGCATACCGAACACCACAAAATTCGGTACGGACCCGAATTGTGCGAGTTTGGTTCACCCATCACTATAGGAGACATTTCAGAGGTAGTGGTGCCATTGAGGCAAAATGGTTAAGTAGAAATCTATGTCCCACTCAATGTGAACACTCAATGTGAACCATAGAATGATGGGATACCTTTTGTTCCATATTTGTACAAAATATGGTACCATAAAATTTATCAGGAAAGTTTGTGATCAGAACCGTGCCATTTTGTATCATAAAACCTATCAGGAAAGACTTAATGAACTCAATCTGTATAGTTTGGAGGACAGAAGGGAAAGGGGGGACATGATCGAAACATTTAAATATGTTAAAGGGTTAAATAAGGTTCAGGAGAGAAGAGTTTTTAATAGGAAAGTGAACACAAGAACAAAGGGGCACAATCTGAGGTTAGTTGGGGGAAAGATTAGAAGTAACGTGAGGAAATATTATTTTACTGCAAGAGTAGTAGATGCTTGGAACAAACTTCCAGCAGACATGGTTGGCTAACAGTAACTGAATTTAAACATGCCTGGGATAAACATATATCCATCCTGAGATAAAATACAGGAAATAGTATAAGGGCAGACTAGATGGACCATGAGGTCCTTTTCTGCCGTCAATCTTCTATGTTTCTATATAAAAGCCCTCTTGAAATCCAGGCTGAAAAGTCAGTAAATGGAAAGCTGATCTGGAACCTGATGGTCAAATTGAGAAAAGATTATTGTTGAAACTGGTTATTAATAATAATAATAATAAGAAGAAGAACAACAACAACTACTACTACTACTACAAAAACAGCAAGTTATTGTTGTTGTTGTTTGTTGTTGTTGTTGTTAATTCCATCTCTAGGTCAAACTTTAAAATGCCAGAATGTGGCCACTTTCTTGGCTTTGTCATTGGCCAAAAATAAGTGATTGGTACATGTAGCAGCTGACATGCCAGTAGATGGGCCAAGCTCTGTATCTCTCCTATAGTGTTTTGTTATGTACTAAGAGCCTCCACTTGAACATATTGGTTTTATATTTAGTCACTCCAACTCTCAACCTATTCAGGCTACTTCAAGTAGTATCAAGGAGATCAGATCCTTTCACCATATAATCCTTTAATGTTATTCCTTGCTCAAGGGTCTCCTTCCTCCATTTTCTAATTCAATTTTGTTCTTGTGTACCTTCAAGAACATTTGTTCTTGCTATAAAGCTCTTCTTAGATCTGGAGATACCCAGATGAGCCAGGTTTGATATAAAAACTTGGGCTGATCAACAAAATATCTCTCACTGTATACCTAAGGCAGGGGTGTCAAACTTGTGACCCATGGGCCAGATTCATCACTCGTTGGCCACACTCACTCCCTGTTTAGTGAAGAGTGGGAGTCACAATAAGTCACATGATGATGTGACGACATGAGTTTGACACTCCTGACCTAAGGATTCAGTTCTAACTAATTACAGATACTCATATTTGGAAAAATATTCGTGTTACCAGCAAAGGCTGGATTAAAAGGAGCTTTTTACTGTGCATTTCTGATGGTTAATTGCAGCAATTTAAGGAGACTCCAGATGATGCCATTCAGGCTGTTTTTCTTTTCTTTTCTTTTCTTTCCTTTCTTTTTCCAGCTGTCTTTTATCTGAGGGGTGATAATCTGTTTAAATAGAAAGGTGTAAAAAAAAAAGAGAAAGGCAAAAAATTAGAAAGCATCAAGGACTGTAGATTAGAAGGTTGATTTCTTAAAACTGCGTATTGGAGCTTAATTCCAACAGATCTTGGCTTCCATCTCAGACATGATTTTATTGTTTTCCCTCTGGGTTCAACCCTTCCCAAATAAACTTCTCCCACAGTTAAATATGCACAACCTTTTTCCCATTTCTGTTTGATCTGTGAAAATGGCATGGTTCTGATCACAAAGCAAACAAAAACCGTGCTGCCAAGTTGAATAATCAAGGGCACACTCGTGAGCACTGCCAGTTGTGTGTGGGAGAAATTGAAGTGGTCAGCATTCCATCAGGTTCTGTCTGAGATCTAGATGGAGAGGTGGCAGGGTTTTCAATGGGAAAATGTGGAAGAATAAGATATATGAACTGTGTTCTGGGGTTCTGAGAGCCGGAAGTGAATATTACCTCCACCACTCTTCCATTAATTTCACTAAGACAATCGTAATCATCAGTCTCATATCTTATGTTTTAAAAAAACCAAGACACAGTTTTGTTCCAGATTTCAAGTATAGCTATAATAAAATTGTGAATATCTTTTGAATCAAAGCATATGCATCAAAATATTGCAAGCATCTCTTAAATGGTAGAAGACTGCAACAGTACGTTGACTTCCAAAGTAGTCTTTCCAGAAGATTTGTATAGAATGTGGGTTTGTATAGAATGTGGGTTGTATTAAGAATGCTACAGGATTTTGGTTGTCTTTTGGCAGACCAACTAAACTGTGCCCAATTTTACCAACTCTATCTTGTTAGCAAGAAAATATGCATTTGTATGGGTATTACTAAGGCTGGTGACCTAGTCTGCATCTTTTTTCCTTTTCCAAAAAAAAAAAATTGTGAAACCCTTCACTGACCAAACACATGATAAACAACAAAAGTCAATGTTTATCAGTCCATCTGGCAATGACTGCACATTAAAAAAGATCACAGCTTGGATGGTAAACAGAGTAAATGATTAAAAAAGCATTAATTAACCAATGTGATGAATGAAATCAAAATGAGTTTTGTATTTGTGAAACTAAAATACAAGGGAAGGAAAAAATGGTTGCAATGAAAGCGATTACCATATTTTTTGGAGTACAAGACACACCAGAATATAAGATGCACCTGAATTTGAGGGGAGGAATTCAAGGGGAAAATTTGCCTCCCAGCAACCAGAAACAGATGATATACACTGTTTGCTGTGTATAGCAAAAAACTGGAGAAATGTACATTATGGCAGTATGTTAATGCCAGAAAGTTTTCTTAAATATAGTCACACGAACTACTCTCCATTATTTAAATAGATCTACTCCAAATATGACTAATATAGGGTTTAACTCGGCTGCCTTATCTTGAAGAGGACATGGTTACATTTCACATTATAGTTTTACAGATCTTTAAAACTGATGCGGTTTTCTGGAAGTATAGTTATTCTTTGCTATTTAAAAAAAGATGTCACTGGGCCTCTTCAGATCAAGCGTGTATTTTAAAAAGCTTCTTCATTTTGTTGTCTATATCAATAATAAAGCAGTTGTTTAAAAATAAGTCTAATAATTTGAACATTCTACAGACATTCCTTGCATCCAGTTCAGCAGAAAATAAAAATCTGTGTCTCTCTCTCTCAGCAATTTGCCTCCATGTGGCCCAAATCAGCTGAGGGTTGGGAAGCTGATAATGAGTTGCTTGGTTTAACAGGCTGCAAGGAGGTAAGTTGCTGGGAGGCAGAGGCCAAAAGGTGGGGGGTAGTTGGATGGGGCTACATTTGGTGTATAAGACGCTCCCAAGTTTTCACCTCTTTTGGGGGATAAAAAGGTGATTGTTGATTATTGGTTATTAATTATTGATGCTGAATGGTATACTATTGTTATGCCAGGATTCTCCTGAATAGCCCCCAGTGAGAGAGGAATGTAAAGTCAAACACACACATGCTGGCCAGAAGAAATAAAAGTAGTTTATCTGAAACAGTGTTAAAAGCACAAATGTTTAAGCAGAGTCAAATTTCTCTCACCCAGATAACAGTCCTGGAATGAGGTCAAAAGCAGGAACAAAAGAGAACAATTAAGGCAACTGTGATTCCTCACAACTCCCCCTTCTTTGAGTCCACAAGACTTAACTGTGAATTGTCCAAACAATCAACAGAAATCCTGGATTAGTCCAAACCTTGGCAATGATCCTTCTCCAAATGAATAAATGCCCACATGCGCCCTCCCCAATGCCCATAATTTACCATCAACCCTATTAACCTAATTGCCTCAGCAACAGGTGTTCTCCCTTATCTCCGACAAAACCTGCACAGTTGGTCCCCTCTAGCCATGAGCCTGCGCATTCGAACATCTATCCACCAATCCTCCTCCGAGTCTGATGAGGGTCATTAACCAATGGGCTGGCTGCACCCATCTCTCTGTCTGATTCTGCTTCCCCACCGTCTGACCTTGGCAATGAATCTTCACTATCAGAAGCTGCTGGCAATAATACAAGTCTCTGTGACCCCGAGGATTCCCCTAAACCAATATCCACATTCCTTGTTGCAGGAGCTGGCCCAGAGCCAACCACAACACTTATATGGACATTTCTTTTTGCTGTTGTTATTGTTTATATAGTGGTTAAAAATTCCCTCAGTTCTTTGAAATGAATACTGTAATACTATTGCAATAAATAAAAAGTAATTAGTCTCCTCATTTGCAGTGCTGTTTCAAAGAAAGGCATAAAGGAGAAATTTCTACACATCTGAACTGTTAAGTGATTAATATTAATAATTTGCATTTTTCTCCTCCCTTTGTTCTTACATTTAACCACTTTAAGGACCCCGCCCACCCCCAATATGTGAGGTACAGTTGGTTCTTTTAGGGTTTGATATTTCAGTTAAGCCTGCTTTGTGATGTTTACTCGCAAACACCCACACTATCTGTAAACTATATTTGCCCGTTTATCTTTCCTTGATATTTAAGAAAGCAACAAACAGAATTTTGCACAGGCTTCATGCCTGAGCAAACAATATGGTTTTCTGTCAGAGGAAAATTCAGAGCTGTCAGGTAGTATACCCAAATGTTCTGCTGATGTGTTTCAACCGCCCTTAATTACAGGGTAAATAGTCCAGGAAGACACACACCACACAATAAAAGGAAAACCCAAAAGTTTTTATAAACAGAAAAACAGAAACAGCTCCCTTTTTAAATGTCAAAGGGATTTTCTGGTACACACAAGGCACAGGTTAAATGCAATCCAATTGCTCACCCAATAACTGGGAAATTGAGTCCAATTCTAAAGTCCAGAGAGTCCACACACAATCTTGAACAACACAAAAACCACGATATTGATGAAACAATGAATCAGATAAACTGCCATGAGGCTAAAACACCAGGCTGCACTTTTATCTGTAGCACTAATTACAGCAGCCCCACCCAACTACAGGTGGCCTCATTTTCTAATGTAATAATCCTTCAGTTGTTGTCTCCTATGCATCACTCTATGCATGTGTGGATGTGTCATTAATTCTTGTTCAGAATCCAGGGATGATACAGATGATTGATCTCCTCCTGGGCTGTCTGCCAAGCTCCCCTCTTCCCTGTCACTCACGCTTCCTTGGTCAGAGGAGGCTTCATCGGCAGATTCCTTCGGGAGCAAAACAGGCCTGCGGCATGTGGATGCTTTCCCCACATCCACCTGCACATTCCTTGGGGCAGGAGCTGGGCCAGAGCTCACCACAACACCCAAATATGCTAAAACATTTAACAAATAAGACTAATAGTGATCATTCTAATACCAATAATGCCACTGCTGCAAATAACAATACAAAATGCAAAATTGAAAAAGTCATATGGTACTGTAGGCCTTAACATGCAGCAATTTAGGTTAATCCTACCTTTCTTATGCTTGTCTCCCAAATGCTGATTGACTAATTTATGAATTACCGCCTAAGGAAATGTCTTTCTTCCCCTTGATTGTTAGTTTCATCCTGGTAACTTTCCAGCTTTCTTTAATTTGGTTGAATTTGATTTTTTTTCCAATGGGTCTATCATTGATATTTCTTCATCATCAGCAAAATAAACGAACAGAACTACCAGAATAAAACAGAAAGGTGATAGAATCAGAAAGTAAAATTCCTTCTATTGTCATGTGTCTACTTCATCATGGACTATCCATATATCTGTGGTTTATGTGTGTGCCAGTGAGTGCATGCATATATATTTGCCAAGAGGCAAATAAGGAGCTGTGTTGTTCCTTCAATACACCAGGGTGATTCGACACAAAAATATGTAACCCTTCCCTGGTGCAGAGCTGAAGGGATTGGATACTGTAGCCTAGAGGATAATTCTTTGCCTTATAAGGCAAAGGTTGCAGGTTCAAGTCCCAGTGGTATGGCTAGCTGATGAGGCCAAAATAAGGCCAAAATAGATCTATCCTAGTCTCCCTTAATTTTCAAATTCAGCAAAAAAACATGTGACACATACAGACAGAATTGTCTGCTATCAATAAAATTAACTGCCTTGGAAATGGCCCTGGGTTGGGCCGAGATGCAAATAAGGAGCTGTGATGTTCCTTCAATACACCAGGGTGATTCGACACAAAATATGTAACCCTTCCCTGGTGCAGAGCTGAAGGAATTGGATACTGTAGCCTAGAGGATAATTCTCTACCTTACAAGGCAAAGGTTGCAGGTTCAAGTCCCAGTGGCTATGGCTAGCTGATGAAGCCAGAATAAGGCCGAAATAGATCTATCCTAGTCTCCCTTAATTTTCAAATTCAGCAAAATAACATGTGACATAGGGGTAACTCCTGGTACCCATTTCTAATTCTGGACAGGATCTGCAAGCTTGGTCTTTCACCACAAATCTTTCCTTTGTACTTACCAGTTTAATCTGAAAGTTCTAAGTGTTCTCCAACTGAAATGCTAACTAGATAAGATCCTGCTTAGACTTTTTAAAATCAGCCAAGGTTGGCAAGGTGTTGCCAGAAATACTGAATAGGGATGATTAATTTTTAAAATATATGTCTCCTTAAGACAGCACCTGAGGTTATTATGGAAGCCTTTTAAGGGATTACTGAAAAATGACAGTGAGAAAGGAATCTTGCCTTCCAGTCTAGGTGTGGGACCAGTTGATCAATTGGTCAGTCTGTTGGGTCAGAGTTTTCATCACATAATAAGGACTACTATCTTGATAGCTCGAGGCATCCTGTTGCTTAGGACTAATTTCAACCCTTTGAAATTGTAGGTAAATAAATTATTAAGGTTTCGCCCTAAACGGTTTTTGCAGACTTAGTTCAAACCTTGGTTTTGGACTTTGCAAATTAATAAGAATTTATACATGGTATGTTTGTTTGTATGATTGGTTTCTTAAATTGGGGTTTTTTAGATTATTTTTAATATTAGATTTGTTTACATTGTCTTATTTATTGTTACTAGCCACCCCGAGTCTTCGGAGAGGGGCGGCATACAAATGAATGAATGAATGAATGAATGAATGAATGAATAAATAAATAAATAAATAAATAAATAAATAAAACTCTTCTTCCATTTCATTGACAACCCTATGGGATCTTTCATAGTTATAGACAGTGTGGGAAATTAAAGGGATGCTTCTGTTCAACAGCTAGATGCTGTTTGGAGTAGAATACTACAGGAAAACAAACAGAAAGAGCCACAAGATTACAACTAAGAGGGTTAAAGGCCTGGAGACAAAAATGTATGAAGAACCGTTGCAAGAACTGGGTATGTCCAGTCTAGAGAAAAGAAGGATTAGGGATGACATGATAGCAGTGTTCCAGTATTTGAGGGGCTGCCCTGTAATGGGCAGCCAAAATTTTTACTGCCACACTGTGGGTGTACCTTATTTTATGGGTGTGGTTTGATGGTCATGTGACTGGATAGGAGTGGCTTGCTGGCCATGTCACCAGGTGGGAGTGGCTTGAACAATCATCATCGTTCAAGTGAACTGTTAAGTCCTCGACTTACAACCTCACCAGTGTCGCTCTTTGCGGTGACAATTTGCTTTGCATTTCCCGCACTCTCCTTCTCGGGTCAACCCCCGCCTCAGGCTGGGTAGCTAGGCGAACGGGTGCTGATCAGCTGTTGAGAAAAGAGGGGGGAGGAAATGGGCCCCCGGCAACTCCTGCTGGTGCTGTTCTCCCTGCAGTTTTCCAAGGAGGAGGAGGAAGAGAATGGGAGAGGGGGATAGTCAGCTGGAGCTGGGCACACAGCTTCATTTCTGCCGGTGGAACTGCATTCCACCCAATCCTGCCTTCTGTCCACCCCTGGGGCTGCCATTTATTTTCAAAAGCGCCAGGAGACAGGACCAAAAACAATGGATGGAAACTAATCGGTTACTTACACTTTACTGGCATTGCACGGCATACAATGAAATTGAATCAATGAAATGAAATACATGAAATCAAGGAGAGAAACAACCTGGAATTAAGGAAAAACTTCCTAACAGTGAGGGCAATTAACTGGTAGAACGACTTGCCTTCAGAGGTTGTGGTTGATCCATCACCGGAGGCTTTTAAGAAGAGACAGCCCCCCAATTTAAATGGCAAAAGATCTCCTTCTTCAGCAGGGTGTTGGACTAGAAGACCTTTGAGGTCCCTTCCAGCTCTATTCAGATTAATTGATCGATTGAACATCATAACTCCCAGATACTTTTCTTGCATTTCAAAGATTGCTTTCCTTATTTGGAAAATAATTAAGGCAACATAGGGATCCTTATTTTTATTTTTGACTTTCTTATGTTTCCCTATTTTTCCTTATTTCCTTCCTTTAATCTTATTTAGACAGCATTTCTCAACCTTAGCAGTTCTAAGACATGTGGACTTTAATTCTCGGAATTCGGGTAGTTTAAGTCCACACCCATTTAACAAGTGATTGTGTTCCTTTTAAATGGATAGGGATGCAAGATTTTTTTCCCCCTTTCTCAGTCTCTGCAAATATGGAACCCAAAACACACAAAAATCTTTTCATTTAACAAGCCATCTGTATAAATATTTTATTGTTAATCACTTCTGCTGTTTTCCTTTAATGCTGCTTTTCATTTTTTTATAAATAAAAAGTTGGTTAGCATTTAGCCATATTCCTACGAAATAGCAATGAAATCAGTCCGATAATTAGTTATTATGAGCCATTTAAATCTTACTAATTTCGATGGATTGTGTTCTCACTAGTCCCTATGCCATTCACGACTTCTAACAATAGGTTGTTTAGAAAGGCAATATATAAATATGCTAATTAAATCACTGCTATATGGTACATGAGAGTATTTCCTTTAAAATATCTGTAATTTTCAACACTACTTGGATCCCTTTTTCTGAAGATAGGGATGACTGTAGCTAGTGACCATAAATAGGGTAAGAAGCATTTTTCAAAAAATTATGCTTAGAGGTTTAGCTATGGATGAGGAGAGCTTTTTAAAGAGGTATGCACATAGTCCATCGGATCCAATAGATAGGGATGATTTTAGGTTGCATAAAGCCTTTCCAACATTATCTTCTGTAAAATCAATTTGTGTTAGATCGTTGTAGTTATTTGTGGTACGATTAGGAAATATTGGGCATGAGCCATTGCTATTTACAAAGACTGAGTCAAAGAATATGTTAAAGAGGTTGACTTTAACAGCTTCGTCATTATATTCTTTGCCATTTAGTCCTTTTAGGGGTGGGATGAAATAATGTTTGTGTGATTGGTTCAAAGGTTGTCCCTGTTACTGCTGGGATGACCAAACTTTGATATCCAACCTTTGCAGTTTACTCAATTTCTTTTTTTAAAAAATATTCTTTGTCCTTCCTATTAAATATTCTAGGCAGGCAGGCAGGCAGGAAGGAAGGAAGGAAGGAAGGAAAGAAGGAAAGAAGGAAAGAAGGAAAGAAGGGAGGAAGGAAGGAAAGAAGGAAGGATGCTTTCCTTGCATACTAATAAAATAAAAAGGACCAAGATTGTAGATCCTGTCCAGAATTATAAATGGACATCAGGAGTAATCCCACCCCAGTTCTTTCTTGAAAGACATTCTGTTCTGCCAGCCACAATGACATCTGCTGGTGGAGACAGGAAACCATAAATCTGTGTCTCCTCTCAAGCAAGCCTCTGTAATGTCACACACACACACACATCAAGAGAGCTAGAGAATAGAACAGCATTTCATTCCTTTTGTACCTGGAAGCCCAACTTCGTATTTTATCTCCCCCACCCCCAAAGACTCACAAATTTATCTCCCCTCGTATATCCTAACTTCAAAAGTCCAGAGTCCAATGTAAATGATGTAACCACCAGCATGGGCTCTTTGAATTGAAGCCATGCAATCTTCTCTTGCAGATTCCTACCTTGACAGTATAACCGGATGTGTGCTCCAGAGATGAACCTCTTGTGGAAAATGATTTTATCAAGGAAGAAGAAGAAAAAGAAATTCTCACTGCTATTTAAATAAATTATAGATATCTCCCTACCATTCCACAGTGCCTTTCTTTGGAAGAACATAAAAAAAATCAGTTTCTTTGTATTTGTATGTGTGCATCAGTATGTGTGTGGGAGAGAATAGGGAAAAAAAAACCTCAATAGAAAGGTAGAAAAAATAGTATTCAAACCCGAATACAGTGGTACCTCTATCTACAAATGCCTCTACTTACGAACTTTTCTGATAAGAACCGGGCATTCAAGATTTTTTTTACCTCTTCTCAAGAATCATTTTCCACTTACAACCCCGAGCCTCCGAAACTGGAACCGGAAAAGGCAGGGAGAAGCCTCCATGGGGCGTCTCTAGGAATCTCCTGGGAGGAAACAGGGTCGGAAAAGGTGGGGAGAAGCTTCTGTGGGGCCTCTCTAGGAATCTCCTGGAAGAAAACAAGGCCTCCACCCTCCCTGTGGTTTCCCCAATTGCATGTATTATTTGCTTTTACATTGATTCCTAAGGGAAAAATTGCTTCCTCTTATAAACTTTTCTACTTAAGAACCTGGTCACAGAATGAATTAAGTTCATAAGTAGAGGTACCGTTGTATCTTTAATATTGTAAGCTTCCCAAAGTCAACTGCATGTGAGTTGGGCAGCCATATAAATTTGTTTTAGAAATAAATAGATAAAATCAACAATATTATTTATACTTTTTTTTTTCATTTTACAATCCTTTTATCAGTCTGGAGTCAGGATGACTGCATAGAGCTGAGTGCTTCCTGGCCGGATGCCCTTCTTGACGCCTATGAGGAGTTCGCAGCAGTTTTTTTCTTTTTTGCACCCTGATAGAGAAACATCTGTAATTGCCTAGGATTGAACTCTCAGCCTCTTGAGTGTGAGGTGAGTGTCTTCACCACTAGGCCACTGTGTCGCTCAACAATGTTATTTATACATACTCTACCAGAAACTGGATTTAGTACTTATGACTATCAAATCCTTCTCAGGGATCAAGAATGATGATGGTGATGGAAATAATGATGACTATGACTCCATTACTTCAGCTTACTGCACATAACCACCATTTGAAAAATCAGAATACAGTGATACCTCGTCTTACAAACCCCTCGTCATACAAACTTGTTGAGATACAAACCCAGGGTTTAAGATTTTTTTGCCTCTTCTTCCAAACTATTTTCACCTTACAAACCCAAGCTGCCATCACTGGGATGCCCCACCTCCGGACTTCTGTTGCCAGCGAAGCACCCATTTTTGGACTGCTGGGATCCCCCTGAGGCTCCCCTCCATAGGAAACGCCACCTCCGGACTTCCGTGTTTTTGCAATGCTGCAGGGGAATCCCAGCAGTGCAAAAATGGGTGCTTCGCTGGCAACGGAAGTCCGGAGGTGGGGTTTCCCAGCAAGGGGACCCTCAGCAAAATTGCAGCATCACAAAAACACAGAAATCCGGAGGTGGGGTTTTGAGGACTTCCATGTTTTTGCGATGCTGCAATTTTGCTGAGGGTCCCCTCGCTGGGAAACCCCACCTCCGGACTTCTGTTGCCAGTGAAGCACCCATTTTTGTGCTGCTGGGATTCCCCTGCTGGAATTCCCCTGCAGCATCACAAAAACATAGAAGTCCAGAGGTGGGGTTTCCCATGGAGGGGAGCCTCAGGAAAATCCCAGCAGTGCAAAAACGGGCACTTCGGCTGGCAAAAGGAGTGAGTTTTGGGCTTGCACACATTAATTGCTTTTCCATTGATTCCTATGGGAAACATTGTTTCATCTTACAAACTTTTCACCTTACAAACCTCATCCCGGAACCAATTAAGTTCGTAAGACAAGGTATCACTGTATATCAGAATATACTACTTGCATACTGTTAATCTCTGTCATTTTTACATTCAAGTAGCCATTGTTGTAGTAGCTACTAGGTAAGAACTGCCAGAATCCAGATCACCATTAGAGGAAAGAAATTTCCCATCTCAATGTTTGCAATGCAGTTCCCTTAGCCCAAATTGAGAGAAAGTGACTAGCACAAAGTCAAACAGTAAGCTCTATAAACAAGTCGGAATTTGAACTTGGGTGTCCCCAATCTTACATCAGTACTTAACTACTACAATAGGCTTCTGACAATGGAAATCAGGTATCTGTGCAGCCTCAAATGGGAATTATGTAAACTACTTAGAGCAGTGGTTCTCCATCTTTCTAATGTTGCAACCCCTTAATACAGTTCCTCATGTTGTGATGACCCCCAATCATAAGTCTAGCACCAATTCTCCCAACAGAGCTTTAAACTGATTGGCAGGAAGGTCAGAGGGACACCCCCACTGTAAACATCTGATTGGTTAGATTGTAAAAATATGTTCCAAGGTGCAAGAATAGAAGCTTTAGCGCCTAAAACCATCGGAAATATGTGTTTTCTGATGGTCTTAGGCGACCCCTGTGAAATGGTTGTCTGACTCCCCCAAAAAGGTCCCAATCCCCAGGTTGAGAACCACTGAGTTAGAGAATGGATGGATATAGGAGTGTCCTATTAAATCTGGAAAATTGGGAAGTTTTCTTAGGGATCATTGTTTATCTTGAAACATGGTATGGAACCTAGAATCAAGTACTCCAAAGAAATGAAAAACCTTATAAAACCTCTTTAGTTTCTCAGGTAGCAAAAGATTTCTAAACAAAAGTTAACTTCCAACTCTCTAGAGGATGGACAGCTCAGGTGTCAATGGAAAGGAAAGGGCCAAGATACTTCAGCATAGTTGGAAGTTCATGCACTGATTATCCCACAACTCAATGAAAAAAGTTCTAGTTTGTGTTAATCATTGTGGTTACTTTTATATATATCATAATGTTATCTATTATTATTATTATTATTATTATTATTATTATTATTATTATTATTATTATTAATTAGATTTGTATGCCGCCCATCTCCAAAGACATATAGAAAGCGATTCTCTTCTTTTTTCTTCCTGTTTCTTTTTTTCTTTTCTTTTTT
This sequence comes from Erythrolamprus reginae, assembly GCF_031021105.1. NCBI lineage: Eukaryota > Metazoa > Chordata > Lepidosauria > Squamata > Dipsadidae > Erythrolamprus > Erythrolamprus reginae. The sequence continues at coordinate 23,061,144 of NC_091952.1, read as the reverse complement.
CTTTTTAGGGAAAATGGTATATGTCTTTTGTTAGTAATAGCTCAAAAAGATGGGCGACTTCCTCCCCTGTGTTTGAAAATAAGCCAAACTTCTTTCAAATGAAACAAAACTGCTTGATTTTATTTTTCTCGTGGAAATCTGACTTCAAAGTTTTCTTCTCACATATGTATGCCATCAAATCAACCATCTACCCAAATATATCAAACTTTCCTCCTTTAAACATGGCCTGGAAATAGCACTTTTATCACCACTGCATTTCACTGTTTATGTCAGCCTAGTTGATGCTTGCTTGCTATTGGCTGCCATAGTAATGCGGGGAGGGGGGGGAAGACTGGGATTTGGGTGGGGAAGTGAGCTGGAATGAAGATGGTCTGTGTGTGAATCAAAAAGAAGGGAAGCTCTCATGATCTACTTGCAACGCTCTGTACATGGGGCTACATCTGAAGCGTGTTCAGAAACTTCAGATCGTGCAGAATGCGGCCGCGCAAGCAGACATCGGTCGTCCCAGATACGCCCATGTTTCATCAATGTTCCACAGCCTGCACTGGTTGCCGATTAGTTTCCAGACACAATTCAAAGTGTTGGTGATGACCTATAAGGCCCTACATGGTATTGGATCAGAATACTTACAGGACCGCCTTCTGCCGCATGAATCCCAGTGGCCGAGTTGGCCTTCTCCGAGTCCCATCAACAAAACAACGTTCTCTGTGGTGGCCCCAGCTCTCTGGAATCAACTCCCCCCGGAAATTCAAACTACCCTCACCCTCCTGGCCTTCTACAAGACCTTGAAGACCTATCTATGTCGCCAGCCATGGGACAGTTATTGTATCCCCTTATGTGTTATCTGTAGTTGTGATTGTATAGTATTGATTGATTTTTAAGGTAGTGGGTTTTTAGACATAGTTTTAACATTAGATTTGTATTGTACTGTTTTATTGCTGTTGTGAGCTGCCCTGAGTCTTTGGAGAGGGGTGGCATACAAGTCTAGCATATCATTATCATTATCATTATCATTATCATTACCATTACCATTACCATTACCATTACCATTACCATTACCATTACCATTACCATTACCATTACCATTACCATTACCATTACCATTACCATTATCATTATCATTATCATTATCATTATCATTATCATTATCATTATCATTATCATTATCATCATCATCATCATTATTATTATTATTATTATTATTATTATTATTATTGCGCAGCTGAATGGACTTGTTATACCCAGTCAAGGTCAAGTGTCTCAGCATACCAGATAGACGAAAACACCTGAAGATGTACCCTACATGGCACCATGTGGAATGGGGATTGGACATTCAGCCTCGGTCGTTGGGCGGAAGGATTCAGGGACACTTTCAATATATAACGTTTGCACCTTTTGGCTCAGATTTTGCTTTTCTTTCATTGCTATCATATCAAACAAAGTAAAAGCAGTGGTGGTATTCTCCCAGTTCCACCCACCCACCTGGACACTGTGCATGTGGACAAGCGCCCCAGGCACATGCTCCTAAGTCCGAACCGATAGCAAAAGTAAGTGGATACCACTACTGAGTAAAAGTACTTCTTCTCTAGAAACATGGAGTTGGGGGTTTTCTTTCTTGGGTTTTGAATGGAGGACTGCCCGACAATAAAGCATCTTGAATCAGTTAATGGAGTGGGATATCTGATGTTTAAGAAATTCAACCTGTAGTCTCCTAAAACACCTTTGCCTTCCCCTATTCATTCCTCTTGAATCATTTCTTAATCTTAATCATTTCTTAATCTTAATCATTTCTTAATCTTAATCATTTCTTAATCTTGAGTCTGCGGAGAGGGGCGGCATACAAATCGAATCGAATCGAATCGAATCGAATCGAATCAAATCAAATCAAATCAAATCAAATCAAATCAAATCAAATCAAATCAAATCAAATCAAATCAAATCAAATCAAATCAAATCAAATCAAATCAAATCAAATCAAATCACAAACAAACAAACAAACAAACAAACAAACAAACAAACATAAAATATTAGTTATTATTCACCCTGGGTGACAAAGTAAAGTGTCTCCAACAGGTTATTTCACAAACGGATACTGCTCTTCTGCCATGTTAACTTTACCACCCTTCTCTCTGCATCTTGTCGCCACGTTGATGGCAAACTAAGTCATACTTGAAAAATAGAGCAAATTTTATTTAGAAGATTTTTCTAGTGGGGTTCATCCAATTCTTCAAATAAGGTAAGCTTATCATGAAGCTGTATGGCAGTTAGACTACCAAGATACTGGACACCATTACAGAAATCAATAGTTAACAAGTTTACAATTTTAATTATTCTGAACATTTTCGGGGTTCAAAATCAACAGAGGTACTAATACCACTCTATAAAGCCTTAGTAAGACAAAACCCAGAGTGGAATTCACTACCTAATTCTGTTGTTCCTTCCCCAACCCCAAAATCTTCAACCTTATATTGTCTACAGTTGACCTCTCCCCTTTTCTAAAAGGGCTGTAAGGGATGTGCATAAACGCACCATTGTGTCTACCATTCCTGTCTTATTGTCCTATTGTCTTTTTTTATAATTACTTTCTATATTATGTTTAGATATATTATACTTGATTGACAAATAAAAAACAAACAAACACACATACACACACATATTGCATGCAGTTTTGGTCACCACACTATAAAAAAGATGTTGAGACTCTAGAAAAAGTACAGAGAAAAGCAACCAGGATGATGAGGAGACAATTGGACGGGACGAAAGGCACACCAGTGCACTTATGTACGCCCCTTACTGGCCTCTTAGGAACCTGGAGAGGTCAATCGTGGAGAGTCTAAGGGCGAAGTGTTGGGGGTTAGGGGTTGACACAATTGAGTCTGGTAATGAGTTATACGCTTCGATAACTCAATTGTTGAAATCATATTTTTTACAGTCAAGTTTGGAGGGGTTCATATTAAATTTGAATCTGTTGCATGCTCTTGTGTTATTGCGGTTGAAGCTGAAGTAGTCATTGACCGGTAGGACGTTGCAGCATATGATCTTATGGGCAATACTCAAATCGTGTTTTAGGCACCGTAGTTCTAGGCTTTCTAGGCCCAGGATTGTTAGTCTATTTTCGTAGGATATTCTGTTTCGAGTGGATGGGTGAAGGGCTCTTCTGGTGAAATATCTTTGGACATTTTCAAGGGCGTTGATGTCTGAGATGTGGTGTGGGTTCCAGACAGATGAGCAGTAGTCTAGGATGGGTCTGTCAAACGTTTTGTAGGCTCTGGTGAGTAGTGTGAGATTGCCTGAGCAGAAGCTGTGTAGGATCAGGTTAACAACTCTAGAAGCTTTTTTGGCGATATTGTTGCAGTGGGCTTTAGCACTTAGGTCATTCGATATTAGTAGTCCAAGGTCTTTTACTGAATGTGGGTTAGCAGTGAGAGATTGTTTATTCAGTTCGTATGTGCAATTAGGATTCTTTTTGAGGGGCTGTGACAGAGAGGAAGGGAATAAAACTATTTTCCAAAATACCTGAAGGCCAGACAAGGAATAATGGATGAAAACTGAACAAGGAGAGATTCAATCTAGAAATAAGGATAAATTTTCTGACAGTGAGAACACTCAACCAATGGAAAAAGCTTGCCTTCAGAAGTTGTGGGAGATTCATCACTTGAGACTTTTAAGAAGAGATTCGACTGTCATTTGTCAGAAACAGTGTAAGGTCTCCTGCTTAGGCGAGGATTGGACTAGATGACCAACGAAGTCCTCTGTTAATCTGTAATAATCTTTCTTCTGTGACTTTTCCTCTTAGTAGGGATTATTTCACTGGTTTGGAAAAAAACAATACACTTCATAGTAATGTTTTGGAAGGTGTAAGTAGCTGTATTTTAATGCCCATCCATTCCTGTAAATTGAAGTTCTTGATATCTTTGCTTACATTGGGATCAGAAGAAAAGAGATGAGCCAAGAATTTTGATCTTGGCAAGGAAGTAGCTTCCTCTTTTAGCTCATTTCAGTGTCTGATTCATGGCTCAAATGTGTAAACAGGCAACCGAGGTAAAGTTGAAGTCAAGGATTATTATCCATTTAATCTAAGGGTGACCAGTGCACTAGCCTGAAAGCTATTTTCTACATTAGATCACATGAAATATGGAGCATGATCACTGAGAATGTTCAAAGTATTTTTTATAACTACAGACAGTTATGGCACATATGTATAGACATTATTCACACACTACACACAGCTGGATGGTGCCTTCTTTGGTTCTGGCATTGTGTGTTCTATGGATCCAGCCATTTGTGGCTTATTCAACAGTGGTTAGCCAAATCATAGTTAATGTATGAAAGCAGCCATTTATGATTTTCATGAGTAGACAGAAACTATTTTCTGCATGCCTATTAAGCAAAATTCTTGTGAGTTTGTGTGTCAGCAGCAACCTTGTCATCCATATCAAACAAAAGTAAAGTTCTGCTCTAAATCCAGACAAAATTATTTCCATCCAGATAGAAGTATCTGTAAAACCTCATGTTTTAATGTTGAGAGTAGGGGAAAAGAATGTTTTTAAGACACAATGGAATCTTACAGGTGACTAAATCATTTAAAATTTCTAGGATTAAAATGTAATCAGGAAATAAGCTAATAAAAAACTTGCAAAATATTTTGTCTAAAAAACGGATTGATTCACGAATGCCTTCATTTGATTGATAGCCTGTTTTGTCTTCAAATCACTCCACACTCCATCACCAGCCATTGACACAGCCAAATGCAAAAGCAGATATAGCTCTGGGATTTGTAATGGTTGGGTAGAAAATACATTTTCAAAGGTCAACAGCTTTTTCTACTGACCAGACGAAAGGGGTGGGTTCCTGGCTCTGGAAAGCCTTACACAGTGAAGTGTAATCCTTCCTCTTTTTTTTAATCCTTCTGGGAAAGTCAGGCTAATATATATATATATATATATATATATATATATATATATATATATGTGTGTGTGTGTGTGTGTGTGTGTGTGTGTGTGTGTGTGTGTATGTAGATTGTTCTGAGTTCGGGTTTTGCCCCGTGTAATATTTTGAATGTCTATGCGACGTTTCGGTGAAATCACATTCACCACCATCAGGCTGAAGTTATAAGCTTCGTGCTGCTGTAAATATAGTATTATATAAATTTATATATACACACACACACATATAAAAAGAGAGAGTACATACATACATACATACATACATACATACATGTCACATGTTTTTGCTAAATTTAAAATTAAGGGAGACTAGGATAGTACTATTTTGGCCTTGTTCTGGCCTCATCAGCTAGCCATACCCTCACTGGGATTTGATCCTGCAGCTTCTGTCTTCGGCTTCCCTTCAGCTTTGTACAAGGGAAGGGTTATATGTTTTTTCCGTAGGTTTTCATGGGTATAGGTATGTAGGGTATGTATTTTGGTGTGTTTGGATATTTTCCCGTGTAGGATTGAGAGTATCTTTGTGACATTTTGAAACCCAAACCAGCAGCCTGAAGATGACGAGTGTGATTTCATCTAAATGTCGTAAAAACACTCTCGATCTTACATGAGAAAAGACCCCAAACTTAGACACACACATGTGGTATAGATTTATTTCAGCCTTATTATGACCTTATCAGCTAGACATACCCTTACGGGATTTGATCCCATATTTGGGAATACCAGTGTTATATCGACAGAAAAACAACCATATGTCTGTGTCTGTCTGTATGTATGTCACATGTTTTTGCTGAATTTAAAATTAAGGGAGACTAGGATAGATCTATTTTGGCCTTGTTCTGGCCTCATCAGCTACCCATACCCTCTCACTGGGATTTGAACTTGCAGCCTTTGCCTTGTAAGGCAGAGAATTAATTAATTATCTATTAGCTAGAACTAATACGGACTGCCAGCAGGCTGCAGGGAAGCCGCCCGTAAGAGCTTCCATGAAGCTTGCTAGCTCCTGACAGGAGTTTATTTATTCCGCTGCTAGATTAGCCAATCAGCAGCAGCTATGCAAATTATCACTATAATAAAGGTGCTGAATTTTTCCTGTGACTCTCCCCTTCATTTACATGTTAATCCAACAGCGGCAACATGTTTTTCATTTTAAAACAAAGATGCATACATATACCTCCCTTTTATTTTCTCCTTTTAAGATGAGCAATGATATGCAGAATTCAGGCACTGTGGTTTAATCACTTTTGTTTAAGGTTGTTTAAGCTTAATTGGTTTGAAGCTGCCCTGGAAAACTTTGCCTTGAAGGATCTTTCAGGTTACAGCCTACTCAAAGAAGTCAAAGTAACTGTGGCGATGGTCTAAATTACATGCCTGTCAAACTGGCAGCCCGTGGGCCAGATATGTCACATGCAGGCTGTGCCCACAAAGGCAAAAATAACCATTGTGATACGTCATGTATCCATCCTGTGACGTGATCAAGTTTGACACCCATGGTCTAAAACCTCACTCTTCACTACATCAGGTGAGGTCTAATTAAAAACATTTATTATCCTGTACTTTAAAAGGAAGGATGTAATTTCCTTTATTAGCTCTGTCTGCTTGTCTACTTGGGGATGAAGCAACAAGGATTGGAGAATAGAAAGAATGAATGGCCATGGAAATGCATTGTAGTGACCAAGATATTCAATCTTACTAACTTCCCATTGTGACTTGAACATTTGTTTTTTTTCCACAGATTTTTAAAAATTTTCTCACCAATCACAGTGCAATGTAAAGTACCAACGACATCAAATTGTTTAAATACATCAATGATTCAATTTTAAAAATTATGGCACACAAATCCAATGCTACCTTCTTTACTTTTGACATCTGGGTAATAAATAGCTGCTCAGATTTCTTATATTGTATTAATATGCTATTTGCTAATAGCTCAACCTTGAGCCCTATCAGGATCAAACTTTTATTTTATTTTATTTATTTATTTTGTCCAATACACAATGAGGGTTTTAGTGGGTACTTATATATATATACACATAGTAAAATACATGATGAAGGTTATAGAGGAGATACTCATAGTAATATATATCTATGAAAGAATAGAAAATAAGATATAGTAATAGAACATACCAATGAAAGAAAAGAAGTAAAGATATAGGAATAGAACAAAGGTATAGGATATATAGGAAAGCAATAGGACAGGGGACAGAAGGCACTCTAGTGCACTTGTACTCGCCCCTTACTGACCTCTTAGGAATCTGGATAGGTCAACCATAGATAATCTAAGGGTAAATTGTTGGGGGTTTGGGGATGACACTACTGAGTCAGGTAATGAGTTCCACGCTTCGACAACTTGGTTACTAAAGTCATATTTTTTACAGTCAAGTTTGGAGCGGTTAATATTAAGTTTAAATCTGTTGTGTGCTCTTGTGTTGTTGCGATTGAAGCTGAAGTAGTCGCCGACAGGCAGGATGTTGCAGCATATGATCTTGTGGGCAATACTTAGATCTTGTTTAATAAGGCGTCTTAGTTCTAGGCTTTCTAGGCTCAGGCTGTGGGCAGAGTTAGCCTGCAGTACTGCATTCTAACTACTGTGCCACCAGGGCTCCTTAATGCCAGCAAGAAGTGTTTTTCCTCCAAATTTACTGTACTGGAAGATTGCAATTTTAGAAACAGAACAGAATTTTATGTCCTCCACTGAGGAACATCCTAACAAATATGCAGTCCCTTGCAGCTTGGAAGCGTTTTTACATTTTCTACTTAATAGGTTCAGAGACAGAAAAGAGGCAGTGCTGAAATCCATTTTTTTTACTACCAGTTCTGTGGGCGTGGCTTGGTGGGCGTGGCAGGGAAAGGATACTGCCAAATCTCCATTCCCACCCACTCTGGCTCCAACCAGAGGTGGAATTTCCTGGTTCTCTGAACTACTCAAAACTTCTGCTACCCATTCTCTGAACTACTTATAATTTCCACTAAGGTTCTCCAGAACCTGTGAGAACCTGCTGGATTTCATCCCTGAAAAGAAGGCTTTTGCATTGGTGCACGAACTGTTATTTGTTTGTTTGTTTGTTTGTTTGTTTGTTTGTTTGTTTGTTTGTTTGTTTGTTTGTTTGTTCGTTCGTTCGTTTATTCATTCATTCATTCATTCATTCATTTATTTATTTATTTATTTTGTTCAATACATAATACACATTGAAGAGAATAGATATCTATCTAATATCTGCGGCAGAGGCTCTTGACCGGATTGCGCCTTTGCGACCTCTCCGCGGCGCTAGACCCCGTAGAGCCCCATGGTTCAACAAGGAGCTCCGGGAGTTGAAACGCCAAAAGAGACGTCTAGAGAAGCGATGGAGGAAGAGTAGGTCTGAATCTGATCAAACACTTGTAAGAGCTTTTATTAAGACTTACAAAGTGGCGCTCAAGGCGGCAAGATGCGCGTACCATGCCGCCTTGATTGCATCAGCGGAATCCCGCCCGGCCGCTCTGTTTAGGGTGACCCGCTCCCTTCTTAACCAGGGGGGAGCTGGGGAGCCCTTGAAGAGCAGTGCCGAGGATTTTAACACGTTTTTCGCTGATAAAGTCTCTCAGATCTGGGCCGATCTCGACTCCAATTGTAATACAGAGTCGACTGACAACGAGTCAGTCGAGGTGACTGGGGCACGTACTTGTCCACCTGTCTGGGAAGAGTTTGATCTGGTGACACCTGATGAAGTGGACAAGGCCATTGGAGCTGTGAGTTCCGCCACCTGTTTACTGGATCCGTGTCCCTCCTGGTTGGTTTCGGCCAGCAGGGAGGTGACACGGAGCTGGGCCCAGGAGATTACAAACGCTTCCTTGGGGAGGGGAGTCTTTCCAACTCTCTATAAAGAAGCGCTTGTGCGCCCCCTCCTCAAGAAACCTTCCCTGGACCCAGCCGTACTCAATAACTATCATCCAGTCTCCAACCTTCCCTTTATGGGGAAGGTTGTCGAGAAGGTGGTGGCACTCCAGCTCCAGCGGTCCTTGGAAGAAGCCGATTATCTAGGTCCCCAGCAGTCAGGCTTCAGGCCCGGTTACAGCACGGAAACCACTTTGGTCGCGTTGATGGATGATCTCTGGCGGGCCCGGGACAGGAGTTTATCCTCTGTCCTGGTGCTTCTTGACCTCTCAGCGGCTTTCGATACCATCGACCATGGTATCCTTCTGCATCGGCTGGAGGGGTTGGGGGTGGGAGGCACTGTTCTTCAGTGGTTTTCCTCCTACCTCTCTGGCCGGTCACAGTCGGTGTTAGTGGGGGGTCAGAGGTCGGCTCCAAGGTCTCTCCCTTGTGGGGTACCTCAGGGGTCGGTCCTCTCCCCCCTGCTATTTAACATCTACATGAAACCGCTGGGTGAGATCATCCAAGGACATAGGGTGAGGTATCATCAATATGCCGATGATACCCAGCTTTACATCTCCACCCCATGCCCAGTCAACGAAGCGGTGGAAGTGATGTGCCGGTGCCTGGAGGCTGTTGGGGCCTGGATGGGTGTCAACAGACTCAAGCTCAACCCAGATAAGACGGAGTGGCTGTGGGTTCTGCCTCCCAAGGACAACCCCATCTGTCCATCTATCACCCTGCGGGGGGAATCATTGACCCCCTCAGAGAGGGTCCGCAACTTGGGCGTCCTCCTCGATCCACAGCTCACATTAGAAAACCATCTCTCAGCTGTGGCGAGGGGGGCGTTTGCCCAGGTTCGCCTGGTGCACCAGTTGCGGCCCTATTTGGACCGGGACTCATTGCTCACAGTCACTCATGCCCTCATCACCTCGAGGTTCGACTACTGTAATGCTCTCTACATGGGGCTACCTTTGAAAAGTGTTCGGAAACTTCAGATCGTGCAGAATGCAGCTGCGAGAGCAGTCATGGGCTTACCTAGGTATGCCGATGTTTCACCATCACTCCGCAGTTTGCATTGGTTGCCGATCAATTTCCGGTCACAATTCAAAGTGTTGGTTATGACCTTTAAAGCCCTTCATGGCATCGGACCAGAATACCTCCGAGACCGCCTCCTGCCGCACGAATCCCAGCGACCGATTAGGTCCCACAGAGTGGGCCTTCTCTGGGTCCCGTCAACTAAACAGTGTCGGTTGGCGGGCCCCAGGGGAAGAGCCTTCTCTGTGGCGGCACCGGCTCTCTGGAACCAACTCTCCCCGGAGATTAGAACTGCCCCTACTCTTCCTGCCTTCCGTAAACTCCTTAAAACCCACCTGTGTCGTCAGGCATGGGGGAATTGAGACATCTCCCCCTGGGCATGTTTACTTTGTGCATGGTATGCTTGTGTGTGTGTGTCTGTTAGTATATGGGGTTTTCTTTTAAATTTTAAATGTTTTAAACTTACTCGGATTATTTATGATTTGTTTTTCTCTGTTGTGAGCCGCCCCGAGTCCTCGGAGAGGGGCGGCATACAAATCTAAATAATAAATAAATAAATAAATAAATAAATAAATAGAGAGATAAATAAATAAATAAATAAATAAATAAAATAATAGAAGAAAAGATATAAAAGTATAGGTGAACATATTTGAAAGGAAGAAAAGATAAATGAGATAAGGAGAGACAATTGGACAGGGGACGGAAGGCACACTGGTGCACTTATGCACACCCCTTACTGACCTCTAAGGAACCTGGAGAGGTCACTCGTGGATAGTACAAGGTAAAAATGTTGGGGGTTAGGGGTTGACACTACTGAGCCAGGTAATGAGTTCCACGCTTCGACAACTCGGTTGCTGAAGTCATATTTTCACAGTCAAGTTTGGAGCGGTTAATATTAAGTTTGAATCTGTTGCGTGCTCTTGTTTTGTTCCGATTGAAGCTGAAGTAGTCATTGACAGGTAGAACATTGCAGCATATCTCCGAGACCGCCTTCTGCTGCACGAATCCCAGCGACCGATTAGGTCCCACAGAGTGGGCCTTCTCCAGGTCCCGTCAACTAAACAATGTCAGTTGGCGGGCCCCAGGGGAAGAGCCTTCTCTGTGGCGGCCCCGACTCTCTGGAACCAGCTCCCCCCAGAGATTAGAACTGCCCCTACCCTCCTTGCCTTTCGTAAACTCCTCAAAACCCACCTTTGTCGTCAGGCATGGGGGAACTGAGATATTTTCCCCGGGCCTATATAATTTATGTATGGTATGTTTGTATGTATGTCTGCTTAATAATGGGGTTTTTTAAATATTTTAAATTGTAAATTATTAGATTGGTCATGAACTGTTTTACTGTGTTGTGAGCCGCCCCGAGTCTACGGAGAGGGGCGGCATACAAACAAGAAAGAAAGAAAGAAAGAAAGAAAGAAAGAAAGAAAGAAAGAAAGAAAGAAAGAAAGAAAGAAAGAAAGAAAGAAAGAAAGATCTTGTGGGCAATACTTAGATCGTGCTTTAGGCGACACAGTTCTAAGCTTTCTAGACCTAGGATTGATAGTCTGCTTTCGTAGGGGTATTCTGTTTCGAGTGGAGGAGTGTTACCTGAGCTAGTCAAATCTGATGAGTTCTACATACACTATGGCAGATTATGATGGGGACTTGTTATTTATTTCTGACTGATATGCTCTAATTTGTTATGGGTTTAATTGGCCGGTTTTATAGTTCAGATTGTAATTGTATTATGTTATGTGCTGCCTAGAGTGTTATTTTTGGTTGAAGGAACAACAATGGCAATCAATCCATCAAACAAACAAACAAATAATGTATTCCATTGCCCTGCTATGCAACCTGATATATTTCAGCTTGACATGTGATCATTTTTACTATGTACCTCGACACTAGGTAAAAATCATTGGGGCCATGCAATGGAACATCAGATTATCCATTCAATACACACCCATTCTCCCTGGTTGTTTCAGTCAATGGCTTTAAGAGAGCTTTTATTTCTCCATTCCTTCTTCAGCTGCCTGCTGTCTGCCTGCAATTTGGCAGTTCAAATCTCACTAGGCTCAAGGTTGGCTCAGCCTTCCATTCATTCATTCATTCATTCATTCATTCATTCATTCATTCATTCATTCATTTATTTGATTTGTATGCTGCCCCTCTCTGTAGACTTGGGCGACCCACATAAGACAATTCATAACAAATCTAATAAATTTTAAAAACATTTAAAAACCCTATTATTAAACCAGTCATACACACAGTCACACCATACATAAATTATATAGGCCCGGGGGAGGGAGGAGAATGCCTCAATTCCCCCATGCCTGACGGCAGAGGTAAGTTTAAAGGAGTTTATGGAAGGCAAGGAGGATGGGGGCAGTTCTCATCTCCGGGGGGAGCTGGTTCCAGAGGGTCGGGGTCGCCACAGAGAAGGCTCTTCCCTTGGGACCAGCCAAACAACTTTGTTTAGTCGACGGGACCCGGAGAAGGCCAACTCTGTGGGACCTAATCGGTTGCTGGGATTCGTGCGGCAGAATTCCATCCTTCCAAGGTGGATAAAATGAGAATCCAAATAGTTTGAGGCAATATGCTGACTCTGTAAACTGCTGAGAGAGGGCTGTAAAGCACTATGAAGTGGTATATAAGTCTAAGCACTATTGCTATTTATGTATTTATTTGCTTTATTTATTTGTTTTTTCATATACGTATTGGTGGTATACAAAGATACAATATTTATATACAGTACATGATACTAGTAAAAGAGAAACATTAGGACAGGGGATGGAAGGCACACTGGTGCACTTATGCATGCCCCTTATTGACCTCTTAGGAATCAGGAGAGGTTAACAGTGGATAATCTAAGGGTAAAGTTTTGGGGGTTAGGTGATGATATTTCAGAGTCTGATAGTGAGTTCCATGCATCAATTACTCAGTTACTAAAGTTGTATTTCCTGCAGTCAAGTTTAGAGTGGTTTACTTTAAGTTTGTATCTGTTGTGTGCTCTTGTGTTGTTGTGGTTGAAGCTGAAGTAGTAGTTGACAGAAAGAACATTGTAGCAGATGATTTCATGGGTTATGCTTAGGTCATTCAAAGTGTTGGTTATGACCTTTAAAGCCCTACATGGCAATGGACCAGATTACCTCCGGAACCGCCTGCTACCACACGAATCCCAGCGACCGATAAGGTCCCACAGAGTTAGCCTTCTCCGGGTCCCATCGACTAAACAATGTCATTTGGTGGGCCCCAGAGGAAAAGCCTTCTCCGTGGAGGCCCCGGCCCTCTGGAACCAACTCCCCCCGGAGATTAGAACTGCCCCCACCCTCCCTGTCTTTCGTAAACTACTCAAGACTCATTTATACCACCAGGCATGGGGGAGTTGAGATAGCTCTTCCCCCTAGGCCATTACAAGTTATGCATGGTATGTTTGTGTGTATGTTTGGTTTTATAATAGGGGTTTTTAGTTGGTTTTTTTATTATTGGATTGTACATGTTGTGTTTATTATTGTTGTTAGCCGCCCCGAGTCTGCGGAGAGGGGCGGCAGACAAATCCCATTAATAATAATAATAATAATAATAATAATAATAATAATAATAATAATAATAATAATAATAATAATAATAATTATTATTATTATTATTATTATTATTATTATTATTATTATTATTATTATGTTTAAGACGACGTAGTTCTAAGCTTTCTAAACCTAGGATTGTAAGTCTAGTTGCATAAGGTATTCTGTTACGAGTGGAGGAGTGGAGGGCTCTTCTAGTAAGGTATCTCTGGACATTTTGTAGGGTGAAATATGGTGCGGGTTACAGACAGATGAGCTGTATTCAAGGATTGGTCTGGCAAATGTTTTTTATGCTCTGGTTAGTAGTGTGAGATTACCGGAGCAAAAGCTACATAGGATTAGGGTGGTCTTATATGACCACCCATGTTGCAGATGTGACTCTGGGCAGGTAACAAATTTGAGCTGGTTTTCCTTTTTACTTGATGCCTTTCCAGGATGGATTCAGAATCTTGTAGAATCTATGTACTGTGGGAACAATGATGTGCAGAATTGTATGTTTCTTGTGTTAAAATATATCGGCCCTCATAGTTAGCTAGATAAGTTAAATGACACCAGGAAAACTAGTGACATTGCAAAAACCAAGCCAGGGCTGTCCACATGGGAAGAATTAAATAATAATAATGTCAAATGCAATCATAACATGCATCAATGTGTATTTAAAAAAATGAGGGTGCTTTGATCACAGGGCTTCAGCACCCATCTCGACTGCTGCAAATATTTCTGGGCCAGGGGTAAGAAAGGGACAAGAAATCTTTATTTTTTTCTATTAAATTTAGTTTGCAATAACAGTCAGTTCCCACCCCCCTTCAATTTGTTTTCCCTTTGCTGAAAATAGTAGCCAAACTTCTCGATGTAAACTGCAGATGTTTTCAATGTCTGGATAACTCTCAATTGTAACATTACTTCCTCTTTACACATTTTAGGTGAGTTAGTTTCTGGTTATGAATTCCAGGTGGAAAAGACATATATAGTGTGTGTGTGTGTATCCAGATTGTTAATACCATTCCCTGCAAAACATTTTAAAATATTATTGCCAGCCTAGCAATAAGAAATAAAAATAATTTAAAAAAAAAAACCCTTACAAAACAGGAATTATACTGTCATTTCCCCCCAGTTGAGCAGTAGAAGAGAATACAAATATTCCCACCTACCAACCCAAGGAGCATATTGTTCCTAAGATGTCCAGTCATGGAGTACCAAAAATCCTGCTCACTCTCATTATATATAGATTAAAGCTACTCCCCACTAAGGGTATAGCTAGCTGATGAGAGCAAAATAGTTTGAAATAGATCTATACTAGTCTCCCTTCCTTTTCATTATCAGAAAAAATATGTTAAAGTTATACACACATACATACGTGTGTATGTGTGTAGGTGTGTGTGTGTGTGTATAACACAACGAATTTCCTCTACTGTATGTTTGTCAGTAAATTATTTTGAGATCCAAAATTTGCCCGCCGGTTTGTCAAAAAAATTAAGACATTGCTACGATTGCAAAAATAACTCCGGACCTAAATAATCCAATTCCACAAAGTTCTTCTGATCTAGGTGCTCTCTCAGAAACCAGCCACCTCTGCAAATGGCAAGGATGAAACAACAGGGTGTATTTTTTTTAAAAAAATATTTTTTGTTGGCAGTCGCTTTTACTCAATAGTGCAGAAATGGCTGGTGTGGCCAGTGTGTCTGGGAAGGAGAGAGGAAAGATCTTAATTGGTGGATTCAGGAAAAGGAAAGCTCCCCCCCCCAAAAAAAAGGACACCGAATCTCCTGGGAGGCTGGGGAGGGTGGGGAGGATGGCCAGGTAAAGCTACAAAAATGGGGGTGAAGGAGGGAGAACGCCCACCCCAAAAAGATGCAGTGCTGAAGAAATTGAAAAGGAAATGTCAGGTTGGGCTGTAACTTCCAAAGCACGATTGACTAAATGCCCCCCAATTAATAACGCTCTGAAAAATCTAGTGCCAAAGTGGTAGAAGAGCAGCAACATGAAAACTGACCATAACCAAATACTTGCACACCGAAGGGTATATGTTCACACACCAGAAAGCTTCATCTGGCACACCCACAGGTCCAAGAAGACTCTCCCTATGGTACCCATGTCCAAGTAGACTTGTGCTTTTCATGCCTGCTGGATGTTTTTCTGGGTTTTTTGTTTGTTTCTCCCAAGATAGGTAACATGAGGACCCACATTGTTGGGGGCAATATGCTTACTCTCTGTAGACCGCTTAGAGAGGGCTGCAAAGCACTGTGTGAGGCGGTATATAACTCTAAAAGCTATTGCTATTTTGTCGAAATAAGAAATGTGTCTTCAACTCCACCGCCATCGGTTCTTCCCCGATTTGTTCTTTCCCAGTTCAGTTTCCTCGAGTTTGTTCTCCGCTTCTGTGGACTTCTGTTCAGCACGTACCAGCAGACAAACAGCTGCAACCATCATCTGCCCATCTCCGCCAAACACCTGGGTGAAAGAGAGGAAGAGGAAATAAAAGGAAACTTCGCACAGCTTGGTGCCAGAGAAAAAGCCCCGGTAGCTTTTCAGACGCCTTTTTCCAGCGGCGAGAACCCATCAGCGATCTATTTCCAAAAGTGAAGACAAGAGAAGAGGAATTTTATGCCTCCACGTTTAGCTTTTGGGTGCAGATGAAAAGGAGAGGAAGAGGAGGGGAGGGGAAATTACAGTTCAAGAAAGAATTACAGAGTTAAAAAACGCCGAGAACAGGAAAGACATTTTAAAAAATATAGAACCACCTTTTTCTTTTTTTAAAAAAAGGTGGGATTGGGGAACAAGCGTTCCGCAGAAATGAAAAGAAAGAGCGTCTTCCTTTGCATTTTGTATCTTTCTTTGCATCTTGTCTTTCTTTGCATTTTGCATCTTCCGTGCAAAAGACTGCATGTAGGGCGAAGGGGAAGAGCCGTGTCGGGTTTTTTTTTTTTTTTTTTTAAACCTTTGATAAAAAGCACTCTGAACATGTTCAGCAGTCAGAGCGGACCAGCTCGCCCGTCTCCAAGTCTCCAGAGCATTTTTTTTAAAGACAGAAATTCAAGATGCAATGAAGGGAGAAGGAGATTTATAAGGAAAAAATGGGAATGGGTCGCTGGGGGGTTGGAAACGGGATAGGGGAATGTGGAATAGGCACACAGGTTGGTGCTCCGGAGGAACGGCTGCATTCCCCACCCCCTCCTCGAACCCCATCTCCCTCCCTCCCACCCCCCTCCGGCCCAGACGTCTGCGCTCAGCCAAAGTCCTGTCTCTTTAATAAACTGACTGCCTTCTGTCTGCTCGGAGTAAATTTCATCCTGTCATCGGGTCGCGGAGGAGGGGTTTGCTAATACACCGTTTGCTCAGCGGATCGATGCTTCCTGGCATCGCCTCGTCCTGCCTGTGTGTGTGCGGGCGCGCGGGCGAGTGTGTGTTTGTGTGTGTGTGTGTATTTGTGAGTGCGCGCGTGTGTGTAGGGGGGGGTGAGGTATATGGATGTGGGTTAGGGTGCGTTGCGTGCGTGGGGACGCGCGAGGGTGCGAACACCCAGATTTTCCTTCCCACCCCGGAGAGAGAGAGAGAGAGAGAGAGAGAGAGAGAGAAGCTCCCTCCGTCCTCATCCACAGCACTCCCGAGCCCGGCATCTGGCGGCTGCAAACCAGCAGTTTTCTCGGCGGATAGTCACAGCCCAGCCGCCATAGAGAGAGCTACGCGGAGAGGAGAGCAGGGGAAATCATAATCATAATCATAATCATAATAAAAGGCCGGGGGGGAGAGAAAATAGCAAAGCCCCCCCTCTCTTCACCAGCCGGGCAAACCGAACTATTTACGCATCCCGTTTTTATTATATATCGATCCACTTTTTTAAAAAAAAGCGAAAGGAAAAAAAAATTGCCCGGCGCCAAACTGAGGGTTCCATCCCTTGGATGTGCCTGGATGTCTGCATCAAAGGAAGCCTCGCAACAGTTCAAACAAAACAAGAGGGACGGGAAAGGCGGTCCCCCCTCGGCTCCCCCAGCGCCGTTTGGGTTGTAAGAAAGAAAGAGGGGGGTAAAAAGGCGGGGGGAGCCCAAACAAAGCTTGCCACCCTCCGCATCCCCCGAAAGAAGACTCCGAACAGGTTGATCTGCGCTCCGGAGGAGAAGAAGAAAAAGCGAAGGCGCTGGGGTTGAAGGAGGGAAAAAGGAGGGAAGGGGGAAAAAAAATCACACACGCACACACTCATGCGCGCCCGCCGAGAGTGAGGGAGAAAGAGAGAGCGACAGAGAGAGAGCGAGAGAGAAAACACAAACCCCCGCCAGCCCACGGAGCGGCTCTTCGGATCTGGGCAAAGAGAGAGAGGAGAAGTGAGGTTTGGAGAAAGTACAGCGATGCCAAGGCGGAAACAGCAGGCACCCAAAAGGGCGGCAGGTAAGAAAAAAAAGACGGCCAGGCGCCCCGGCTGGCTCCTCTTCCCCGCCTCTCCCCCCCACCCCACCAATCCGAATCTTGGCTGGCGGGTCGGTCCGTTCAGACATTTCGCTCCGGTGGGTGCGCGCCGGGGATTCAGGCGGCTTGGCGCGCCCCGGGTTTGCCAGTAGGTTTACCTCCGCCTCTTGGTTTATTTTTCTCCTTCCTTCCTTTTATTCCCCCCCCCTTTTTTTGCAGTCCTCTTTCTCTTTCCTCGTCCGCTCGGGTTGTCTGGCTCTGACACATAAGCACAAACACATAAATGCGCGCGCGCACGCACCCCGAGCCCTCTTTCCCACAAACTTGGACGGGATGCGAAACCACTTTCTTGTTTGCACTTTCGCTTTTTGGGGGGGGGAGGAGAGAGAAGGCGGGGGGGGGTTGGCGTTTCCCTCGCCCCGTTTATTTCTCCCCCCCCCCTCTCCAAGCTACGGTTTTCTTTTAAACTTTCTCTCTCCTTCCCCACCCGGGAACTTTTTTCCGCTTTCCCTTCTCATCCGCCTGTCTTGGCACACCCCCCCCCGACCCGCTTGGCATCGCGGCTGTTTTGTGGGGGTGGGTGGGTGGGGTGAGGATGGACCGTTGGACATGTGGGGGTTTTTTTGCAAGGCAGGTGGCATCCGGAAAGGATGGGCGATTCTTCCCCCTTCTTCTTCTTCTTTTAGGGTAGGGAGGGGGGCAAAGAGGTGGAAGCGACCTCCATCGGTGCCCGGGTTTTTTTTGTGGGGGGGGTGGGAGTAAAGAAGCTTTGTTTCTTGCTGCAGTTTG
The DNA here is from genome assembly GCF_031021105.1 of Erythrolamprus reginae. Classification (NCBI taxonomy): domain Eukaryota; kingdom Metazoa; phylum Chordata; class Lepidosauria; order Squamata; family Dipsadidae; genus Erythrolamprus; species Erythrolamprus reginae. Next base: position 23,042,560 of record NC_091952.1, on the reverse strand, counting down.
AAATGCTCGCCCGGAAGAAATAGCTCGGCGTGTGTGTGTGTGGGTCGGATGGGGAGGCGAGCGAAGCTCGGGCGTGCTGCGGATGAACCCGCCGGTTGGAGTTCAACCCTTTGATCTCTTTGATCGTGCGAAAAAGAAAGGGAAAGCAAAGCGAAAGTCCGGCCGGAAGCCGAGTGAGCTTTCGGAAGGGGGGTGGGAGTCGACGGCGGGCAGCTCAGGGGGGGCGGGGAAGGGGAGAAAATCCCGTGGAGATCCAGCTCGGCTCTGAGCGGCTCGGCTTGCCTCGGTTCCGCCAAAAGTTGCCCCAAGCGAGGCCCAAACAGACCGCGCGTGGGTCCAAAGGCGGCGGAATCCCTGCGATTTTGCAGGAATCCCACTCAACTTTTTTGGGGGGGGGACGGTGGGCGTGGGGTGGGCAGGCAGCGGACGCTCCCGAGGCCGAGAGCTGTTGGCTAGCCTGCCCGGGAAAGTGCTAACCAGGGCGGTCTTCCCGTTGGTTCTGGCTGTGAGTTCAAGTTTGGTTCGGTGGTACTTGGAGAGAGATCCGAAAGAGTTGGTGGGGTAGCTAAAGAGGCGCGGAAGAAGTTTAGTTTCTCTGCCACCCAGACCCACCCACCGGGCGAGTTGGGGGGAAAGAAACCCAACAACCAGCTTTCCAGTTGATTGCCAGCTTTGATTTGACGTTTGATTGATCACCTGTCACCTTCATGCCTTTGATCTATTCATTCTTGATATATATCAATAAATCACTCACTATGGTAACCTGAGTGCCAATGACGCAAGTCTTGCCCTCTAGACTCTTCCAGCCAGCGCAAGTACAATTGTTATCTTGTTTGGCTTTAATGTGGGTGGGATTATTCTTTTATCTAGCCCCCTACCCCATCCCGGTCTTTTTTTTTGTTTGGTCATTGTGTCCAGTTAGATTAAACTTGTACAACAAAGAAAGTTGATTCTTTTTTAAAAAATAAAAAATAAAGCAAACAAACTCTTTCCTCCCCATGAAACTATTTGGATGTTCAGGGTGATGGGCTGTAGTAAAGTCCTGCTTGAGAATTGTTCGAAGCTGAAACTAAATTTGGAAGGAAAAGATTTGGGAAAGTTTAACGAACATGATTCAGTTCAGTCATAGGTGTGTGTGGTGTGTGTTTGTGTGTTCACATTCTCCATATTTGGGGTTTAATACGCATACAAGTATGTGAAAGAGAAAATACATAAAGTAATTTGCAAAGCACATAATACATGACTATTACTGTTAGTATTGCTATTATCTATTTCACAGCAATGTAAAGTACTGCAGTTTAAGACTTCTCCATAGGCAATGGGGGTGGGGGTTTTGGGGGGGAGAAAAAAAAAAGAATTATTCCTTGGTCTTTAGGACTCTTCTTGTTTTTAAACTTCCCAAACCCAATAAGTCCTAAGAATAGAGTGTTTTTGTAACTTCGGCTATCATGAAAACTCATCATCTATAAAGCATACCTGCCATTTCGAAATGTTCCTCTCTTTGGCTGTCTTTCTTAATAAATTGCTTTTCATTCAAAGTATGTGCAAGATTAGAAAGAAACAGGATTGATGGCGAGGGGAAGGAAAGGCTAGGAGGAGAGATGATACTGGCCAAGTGATTTAATGGCATCTCCTCAGCTGATTCACTGTGATGCCATCCTTGGCCTGCGCCCAGGGTTATGCTCCCTTGATCATTTATTTCTTGTAAAGGTTTCCAGACGGATACTTTGAAAAACTTGGGCCCACCTCATTTTCTCAGCTACAGAATACCCTTCCGACAGTGTCTTCTTTCGGGTGCTCTTTTGTTTTCTACTTTTGCATGGTTTCAGCTGGTTTCCTTACAATTTAGGTTGTTTCTTTCTCTAAAGAGTCCACCTGAAGCAAGATTAAACTGGACAGCTGGGTGTACATCGTAGCTTAGCCATTGTTGTAAGGTTACTATTTTTTTGTTTCCTGCCTTCCAACGAATAAAAGGTTCTGTTTTAAGAGCTGAATACCGTCTCAAAATTCTCTGTGCCACAGTGTGGCCTTGGAACAGAAGAAGGAGGAAGGGGAGGAAATAATTGATTATCCCGATGTTTGGCACAACTATTCTCTCTTTGGCTTTCTTTTATTGAGCCTTTAATCTTCCTCTCTTCAAAAGGGAGAAAGAGCAAAAGGGAGGGGGAAAGAGAAAATTACACATTTGGGAAAGGTCTGTCTGATTCTTTTGTCTGATTATGAATTTGACTGGGTTTGATTCAGGGAAAACAAAAACAGTTTACAACTTTTGAGACTGTAAGGATGTGCGGGGGGAGGATAAAAAGAAAGAAAGTTAAGGGATGGGGGGTTTTGGATTTAGCTGTCTTGGTTATGGCTTGGATTTAAAGCCGATGCACAACTGTAAATAATTACGTCCAAGCATCTACTTTGGAAACAGGTTCCTCCTCTGATTAATGAACGTCGTAAAGGTTAGAGAGAACAAGCAAACGAATCAAGGAGGATGGCCTGCTGGATTCTGGAAACATGACAATTCCTCTACCCACCCACCCCCCAATTAATTTTAAGCCATGACAACCTTATATTTTACAGAGTGCGGTAATGAAAATCAGGCAATGTAAGTGGACAAGGGGACGAGGAAGGCACTTTATTCCTTCTCTCTTTACAAAAGCATCTTCCGAAATGATACTCTGAGTCAGAGAAAACAGCAGGGTCAAATGCCCATGTTCCTCAGGACTCCTTTCTCAGCAGCAATTGTTCTATTGTCTGCCTAATTCTTTAAGCAGATGTTTGGATATTTTTAGGCCAGTGCCTGACATTACATCATACCTTGACTTGCAATGACATATTGTATCATCTGCCTTGTTGCTATCCTCCATCCCGAAAGAGCCCAAGCTGCTTTACAGAGTATCTATCCCGATTCTCCTCTTCTCCCATGGATGCAAGACAGCAGAAAATGCTCTAGAAGCCAATGAGATTACATAGAGGAGAAGGGAGGAAGGGGAGAATCAAGCCAGGGACTTTGTTCCCCAATGACAAAAAACGTAGGTGGCTCTGGGGAATTGCCTTGTTGTGTGACCCAATGCAATGGGAAGGAAAGTAAAAACTAGGACTAAGACTGAATTGACATGTTAAGTCCATTTTTATTTTTCTATATCGGAAATGGCTTTCGGAACCCAATTCCAGAGGAGTACCCTCTTCTCTCCTCCCAGGGCTTGTTGAGATGTGCATATTTTATTTTGTACATCCGTAAATTTGCTTTCATTGCTCCTGAATATAAACCTGAAGTTAATGGTTTTCTTTTCTGCTTCCTCCCTGCCCTTTGGTTCCCCATCCTATGTCTGTTGGGGGCCTGAGAGGATTCCCTTTTAAGAAGCAAAATCCTAAAAGTATAACAGAGGGGAGGAAGGGAAAGGGAAGAGAAGAGAAGGAAGGAATGGAAAGAAAAGGAAAGAAAAGAAAAGGAAAGGAAAGAAAAGGAAAGAAAAGAAAAGAAAAAAGTAGAGAGAGAGAAAGAGAGAGAGAGAGAGAGAGAAAAGAGAGACAAACCAGCTGCAGCTACTTTGTTTGTGGGAAGTAGAAATGAATAATGCAGAATTTGTTTTCATGAAAGTCTTTGTGTGGCAGTAAACATAAGGCTATTAGCAATCATTATTTAAAAGTTGCAATTTGCACCTTAATAGTACCAGTTATTAAAATAGTGAATGATACATTTAGATGGGGCAAATCTGCATTCTTCCGGAGGCAGACTAGGGAAGACTTTGTTCTGATTTATGCTATCTGCATGCTCTTATCAATGAAAGCTTTGGCTTTTACATTTTGTTAGTCCTATGCTTAGGAAAGATAACAAAACATTATGATTTTAAGCAACATTAGCAATATTAGGTATAACAGGGTTAGGGAAATGGACTGAGCCTTTCTTTCATTCTCCCATGGAAATGAAATATTTTTTTTTTTAAAAAAACCACGAATGTAGATCTCAGAGCTCCCTACATCATAACACGGTCAAATGACTTGAAAGCAAAACTCTTCAGAAAGAGGAATGGACAGAGATGGGTTTATTAGAGGAATGCACCCTTTGGTTCATGGATCAGAGTATTGGATAAAGTACTTTGGGAATCCTCAATATGCCCTGATTGTGCCTGCCTGACCCCATCAGAAGAAAAAGGTAGGAAAAGGCCAGAGATACCACACAGTAACTTGTGACAAAAGTCCAAAGACCACTTGGCAATATAAAACCATGTTGCACACCTAAAAAAAAATGTTACTTGGATTAAACCTTTCTTCTATCATTCTACTGCTACTTTTCTTTAGGATGTGAGAATGGAATGCTGCATACATACATATGTACACAAACACAAATCACTGAATTTTTCCTAGTGTTGAGGTCTTCCCGATAGAAGCAGCTCATGTCTATTGACAGTGGGCAAGGATTAGAGTTTCCTCTCATTATCATCAATAATTGCGATAGCATTCTTCACAGAACATGGTTGAATCCAGACGGAAAAATAATAATTAATAATAATTAATAATAATTTATTAGATTTGTATGAGCCCCTCTCCGAAGACTCAGAGCAGCCTTACCTGTGAAGGCCATTACATGAATAGAACTTTGCAGCCGAGCAGCTAGACTTGGCCCTGGGGAATTGGCTGTGGCAAAGTTGTCCCATTCCGGATCTATTGTCCCCCAACCTTAGCCTCTTTTAAGGTTTGAATGCAAACCCCATACATTGTTACTGAACATTTGTATGACTGGCTGGGGATGAATGAGCTCTATTCAAGAGCATGGTTAGAAGATAGCAGACGGGGTGGGCTAAAACTCTTTTTTATATACTGTATATATATATAAAAGTAAACTTTATTTAAACACACAAAACACAAACAATCAAACTCACACAGAAAAGAAACAGAAAACATTAAAATAAAAGTTGGACATTTTTGTGACGTGCCTGTAGTACAAATCTAATGGTGCTTATTTACTATTACATAAATTATATTTACATACATACATCGAGTTTTAGCAAAGACCTTATTCTGGTCTGTCTTTTGGTTTTCCTTTTGTGACCGATTCTCTGACATTTACTTCTCATATTATCTAATATTTATTAATTCTCTGGTTTTACAAGAAAAGGTAAACATTCCAAATAACGTTTGGAATTGGGCAGCTGTGAAAAAAAATTGAAAAGGAAGGAAGGAACGGAGGGAGAGAGGGAGGGAAGGGAGGGAGGGAGGAGGAAAGAAGGAAGGAAGGAAGGAAGGAAGGAAGGCTGATTCTCAGCCTGGTACCCTGCAAAGATACCAGTGCTTTTAGCAAAATAATGAAAGCATTATTGCATCACTCTGACCCAAGTGTGGTCCCTTTCATAGTTGCCTGCAGCATCACCACGCCTACATGAAAGGGCTGGACCTTGTGTCATGACAGTGCAACTGTTGCTTTCATCCTCCCATGAAGCCCTTGCCCTTAAGGTTCCCTCCGGGCATCCCCAAAAACGGAGGGGGTAATGTTCATGCTTACTTAGGTATAAGGAAGCCAAAAGGCATCTGTGCGACGTCCAAGTGCCAGTGTATCATTATTTTTACAGCAGCCTTGTTGGGGGGGGGGGGGGGGGTTCCCCTGGCATTTGATATCAATGAATTTCTCCCACTGCGTTTTTTTCTTTTTTCAGACTGGGGAGGATGGGCCCTCAAGGAGGTTGTGTAAAGCTATTGTGTAATACAAAATGTCAACAACATCAGAAGTGGCTTCTAAGTCATCTTCAATAGTAAAGTACGGTTAAAAAAATGAAAAAAACCAGAAGAGACTCTTGGAGTCTGAAAGGGAGGGAGTTCGTAAGGGTAGAGAAAGAATAGCCACTTGGGGAAGGAAGCAATTGTAAATCAGATTTTAGAATCAGGATATTAAAGGGTTTATTTGCCATAGATTTTTTTATCTATCATCTATCTATCTATCTATCTATCTATCTATCTATCTATCTATCTATCTATCTATCTATCTATCTATCTATCTAAGCAGAGTGCTCACGGTTCCAAGGTTTGTGGAGGCAGAAAATTGTAGGCAGAAAATTGCTAGAGAATTGTTTTTTAATCCCAGAGAGATTGAAATGTGCCTCCTCACTTTTTCTGACTGTCTGAACACTGTAGGGCAACGATGACATTCAGATAGTGAGCTCTTTTGCCACCTTTAAGCATAAAACTCAATCTGTATAGACTGGAGGACAGAAGGGAAAGGGGGGACATGATCGAAATATTTAAATATATTAAAGGGTTAAATAAGGTTCAGTAGGGAAGTGTTTTTAATAGGAAAGTGAACACAAGAACAAGGGGGCACAATCTGAGGTTAGTTGGGGGAAAGATTAGAAGCAACGTGAGAAAATATTATTTTACTGAAAGAGTAGTAGATGATTGGAACAAACTTCCAGCAGACGTGGTTGGTAAACCCACAGTAACTGAATTTAAACATGCCTGGGATAAACATATATCCATCCTAAGATAAAATGCAGGAAAGAGTATAAGGGAAGACTAGATGGATCATGGGGTTTTTTTCTGCCGTCAATCTTCTATGTTTCTAATTTGCATACCACACCAATCTTCTGAGCTATCTCAAGTTTCCATTGTCCGTAATCTGAGTTCTTCACAGGATGAAATATTTACTCCAACTCGTCCTTGATTTACGATCACAACTGAGCCCAAAATTTATTTTGCTAAGCAAAACATTTGTTAAGTGAATTTTGGCCCCCGTTTTACAGTTTTTCTTGCCACGGCTTTTCAGTGAATAGCTACAGTTCTTCTGTTAGTAGCATGTTGATTAAGTGAACCTGGCTTCCCCTTAACTTAGTTTGACAGAAGTTTGCAAAAGGTGATTAGGAGAGTCCAGGACACCACAGCCATCATAAAAAAATCATAAACAAGCATCTGAATACTGATCGTGGGAACATGGGAATACTGCAACAATTGTAGGCGTGAAAAATGGTAATACAGTACTGTAAGTCACTTGTTTCAGTGCTGTTGTAACTACAAATCACCAATAAATGAACTGTTGTAAGTTAAGGACTACTTATATATTATTTCAAATGGTAATAGCCGCTTTTTGTCTGTTAAGAAGTTGCATATAGAGCTACATGTCAATTCTGGATATGGTTGCATCTATATAACAGTTAATAAAGACTTCTAACCAGGATTTACCCTTTTTTTAACCCCAATAACTTCCTCCAATGTAACTGAAAACAATTTCTGCTAAGGTATGAAAGCACATCAAAACTCAATACTATCACAAACTTTTCTTCTCTCTTCCCCTGACGCCTTTTCTCCCTTAAACCACAAACTCCAGGACATTTGTTTTTACATACACTTCGGTGCCAATTTTGCTTCCAGTTTTAAGCATGTGAAATATTTGACTTTAGTGAAGCACACAAATGCACAGCATTGAAAGAGATTGATTTATGCAAGAAATCCAATGTAATATTGAATGGATGAAACCACAGTTGTGAATCTGGATTCATTCTGGGTTTATTCTTTGTAAAAAGTTTTTTTTAAAATAAAAAATATACACTATGCATCCTTTCCTAAAACCTAGCCGTGAAAGTATCTTATTGCTTGCTTGCCTTTTTGCTGGCTTTCTTACATTTTAAGGCAGAAGTAGCAGGGTGGCATTAAGTCTCCTCCTTGAGCCAGCCGGAAATACTAGCAATGTAAACGATTTTGGCTTCATTCATTCAGCAAATTTAACCCTTGATTTTGTATTGTTGGTCCAGCTTGACAAAGCCATTGAAGGGGAACTTACTCCTAAGTATCTGTACAAAGGATTAAAGCTTGGACTTTATTTCTAGATTTGGCATTAAAAGGAATATGAGATTAGGTTCTTAATCCAAAAGAAAAGAGATATTGTTAAGTTTAGAGTATGAGCTGCATTTTATCCTTCGCTGTCCTGCCGAACCGCTCTACTGAATCTTCGGGGGAAGTCTGATTGTTTTTATTATAGTTGCTTTAAATCTTGCAACAGGGTGGTTTTTTTTTCCCCTTCTCCATTTGGATGGCATTATCGGTATTGTGTTTTCCTAAATTATATATGCCGTTCCAGAATGCTCTTCTGCATCATCCCTATAAAATGGATTTTTAGTTCTATTTTGCTAGTGGTATAAAACATCACACTACCTCTGAGAGATTATTAAAATGGGCTATTTTATTTGGGATTGCAGTTTCAGGAAACAGAATCTAAACATTTGTGAATATCCAATTCCACTCTAGTATACTAAAAGCACCATTTACACGGCGCTCCCCCCCCCACTTCATATTACAATAACCTCTGCTTTTCATACAGGCACATGGAACGTGTATTATTTTAAACCTTTAAAAAATAAAACCAGAGGCTTAAAGCTCCTTTTGCACAACAGAAATGTTTTCATTTTGAAAGAAAACCAGCAAATCAGCACACACACAAACACACTAAAATAACCCATCACAGAGAATAATTCCTTTGCTAGATTTTTTAGGGATCACAGACAAACAGTGAGCAAGTATTTTGACATGTTCTTTTTTGTTTTAAAAACCTAGATTTTCTCCCTATGATACATTTTTGGAGGGGGGAAAAAAACCCCATTCCATCATTGTTATGATTGCCCTTGTTTATAAACTTCCTGCTTCTAATGACTCGAGAGTATTCCTGCAACTATGGAGAGGGGCGACATACAAATCTAATAAATAAATAAATAATAAATAAACTATTGCCATTATGAAAGCTTGTTATTTTCCAGCCTTTGAACCACTACATTTAAATTCCATTTCCGCCATCTACATATTCTTTTTGTCTGATTTTCTGTCTGTCTGTCTGTCTGTCTGTCTGTCTGTCTGTCTGTCTGTCTGTCTGTCTGTCTGTCTGTCTGTCTATCATCTGATGTATATGGCAACTAATTCATTTTCAGTGACTCAGGGCAGCTTACAAAATATAATATCTTCAGCCACAATTGAAAAAGTTTCTTGGATGAGAAGCAAAATACTTTCACAGGGGTGGGTGGAGGGAGGAACCAAAAAAATCCAGTTGACTTTAAAAAAGCACTCTTTGGAACAATAGCTTGATGAAAATTACATTTGGTTTGTCAAGTTAAAAAAATGAAAATAAAACCAAAATTCTCTCTTGGTATAAAAAGCTTCCAACAGGAGAAGGAACGCTTCTTTCTTTCTTTCTTTCTTTCTTTCTTTCTTTCTTTCTTTCTTTCTTTCTTTCTTTCTTTCTTTCTTTCTCTCTCTCTCTTTCTTTCTCTTTCTTTCTTTCTTTCTTTTTCTTTCTTTCTTTCTTTTCTTCCTTCCTTCCTTCCTTCCTTCCTATTTTACTTTTGGGAAAATGGAGGGGGGGAGTTCCAATGATGGCTAGCTTTTCAATCACAATGAAAAAACTGTCAAACAACATGGCAGTTAACATGGCCAAACAAAACTGATCAAAGCCAAGTGTACTGTCTTCTTAGACAACCACCCTATAAACAACTGTAAATAAGTCTTTGCTCCTTCTTGGACACAGGTGATAGTTTTCCTTCTCCCAAACCAGACAAGCAAAAGCATATAAAAAAGGGAGAGCCAACCTTCATGAGAAACGAAGCATTAGTGATCTTTCTAACGCAGGGGAAACAAAAGAAGTCAAAAGGAAAAACCCACATCTTAAAACAGCAAGGCATAATTAGAAATTGTTCTTTTGTTACAGAATAAAACGACTTCTCTTCCCTCCCACCCCTCAATTGAACGAGCCCTTATGTTTAAAAAAGAAAAGGAAAGACATCTTAGCATGCTTGTACTTGTATTACAAACTGGGGAAAAGGCAGGGTAAGCAAGTTACTTTTCAAGCAGGGCTGCTTGGCTCTCTGGCTGTTGCTCACTTTAGAATATTTCTTTTCTTCCCTCCAATCCTAGTTGATTTTGTCACGTATTTTCAGAGGTTGCTCCAAAATTTATTCCGGTAGTATTTTTTATCAGAAATTCATGCAGGGTGACAACCAACAGCTTTGTAGGAAGGCTTTCTCGTGAGTAAAAAAATCTGTAATAAAAGCGCCTTCTTTCTTTTATGCTCCTTGTGATGATAAACATAGCATTGTTCAGCTTTATTAGGCAGGGGAGAAGGGAAACCCGAAGGATAAAAGTTGTAGCATTAAAGCTGCTTTTCAATTGCATTAATGGAAATTCATCTCCTTATATTGCATCTATTATTTCTCTTTCTGGCTCTATGCTGGGTAAAGCGTCTATATTTCCTCCTTGCATTCGATATAAAACTGCTATCATCTAATGATACCCTACCTTATTAAAGTTGTTCACGATGCAAAAGGGACCGTCAGAGGTGCCGTCTTCTACCATAAATGGTTATGGAAAAGCAGGGCCGCTGAATGTGTGAAAATAACACAATCCATCTCGAATAACCATTAAACCTGGGCATGTCAGAAAAGAACGACAGCCGCTGCAAGAAACTTTTTTTTTCTTTTGCTGCAAAAAGAACCAGGCCGTAGCCCCAGGTGGCACATATGAGAAGCAATAAGATTTTTAAGAAGCTCTTGGCTCTTCCTAGATCGCCCTCAGAAGACTAATTTAATTGAAAAACCTGTTTGCTGGAGTTTGTGTATGTAAATAGGCAGGACCCAGTTTTCCTTGGGATCACTTTTTCTGAATTTTGTTAATAGTTACTTGATTTACGGGTGGGTGGGTGGAGAGACCAAATAAATTCTCATCCCACCCTCTGAAACATTGAACTTCAATGCTGAAGATTGCAACTGGCTTTATTTATTTATATTACTACTATAAGAAAATGCTACTAAATGTCCTTCAAGCACATTCCTGCTTAGAATATTTGGCTTGTTTCTTTTTTTAAAAAAAATTTTTTTTATTAATTTTTCTTAAGATAAACAGACACACATACAAACATTAAACATAGAGTGGGGGTGCATTTCCCCCGCTTCTCTTGAAAGTATAGATTCAAATACAGAAAAAGAATACATAATTGAATATATGTTGAATATTAAAAAGTCTAGTAAATTTGGGTTAGAATTTTCAAAATCTTAAGTAGTATGCATATATAAACTAAAGTTCTTAATATGTTGCTTATACATAAACTAATATACCATAATCATCAAACAATACATTTAATCTAATTTTAACTACTATACGTGTATAAACCAAAATTCTTTATATATTGCTTATACATAAACTAATATACCATGATCATCAAACAATACATTTAAACTAATTTTAACTACTATACGTATATAAACCAAAATTCTTAATATGTTGCTTGTACATAAACTACTATACCATAATCATCAAAAAATACATTTAAACTAATATTAACATTGTTATCACCTAGGTAAAAACAAATACAAAAGATTAACTAAAAATAAATTTGTATATCTTATTTTTTCTTGTCTATCCATTTATAAACATTGTTCCATGTTTCATAGAATTTAGTATCTTCTTGATCATTTAATCGTCTTGTCATCATATCCATTTCAGCGCAATCTAATATTTTGGCTATAACTTCTTCTTCCTTGGGGATTTCTTCCCCCTTCCAATTTTGCGCATATATTATTCTAGCCGCAGTTAGTATGTGTATAATTAAGTAAAGAATTTCTTTCTTATAAGTCTGATTGGTGATTCCTAATAAGTAAAATTCCGGGGTATTTTCTATATCTTGCTTTACTATTTCTTTTATTATTTTCTCTATCATCTTCCAGTATATTTTAGCTTTACCACATGTCCACCATTGATGGTAGTAGGTTCCTATTTCAATTTTGTTAATAGTTACTTGATTTACGGGTGGGTGGGTGGAGAGACCAAATAAATTCTCATCCCACCCTCTGAAACATTGAACTTCAATGCTGAAGATTGCAACTGGCTTTATTTATTTATATTACTACTATAAGAAAATGCTACTAAATGTCCTTCAAGCACATTCCTGCTTAGAATATTTGGCTTGTTTCTATAAGATTCCTTTACAGTTCGCCTTGGAAAAGGAATATCGTGCTGTTTGTGATTTTAATGAAAATAATTACATCCATCAAAATCCACAGGGTGATTTCAGCTCTTCATGTAACTGTAGAGAAAGGAGAAAAAAGGAAATGAATGCTTTGGCTTGAACTAAAAGCAGTAGAATGTAAAAATCAAACACTGCGTAATGCATATTCAGTCTTTTTGATTGTAACATTTAGAAGGGGGATTTGTTCTGTTCAATTATTGATTTTATAAAAGTTTTTTTAAAAAAATTATACTATAGTGGTAAACGTTTGCCTTTATCAAAGACCAAATTTGAGAATTTATGGTTATACAGGGTTCATTTCATTTCTATCCACAAGGTGATTGTTTTAAAGGAAATAGCTGGGATTCCTTTTTTTTTTTAAGACACAAAATACCAATTTGGGATTCAAAAAGAGACAAAGCATGCCAACCCTGTGGAATTTAAATGGCAGTGTTGACAAACACGGCCAAATAGGTGGAACAGAGTCATAAAAATGAGAGTTATGGCAGACAGGAAGGATCCTCTTATCTCATTCAAAACAGGAAAGGTGAAATATACGTTGTCTACCCCAAATAAAGGCGTGAAAAAATCTGGTGCTATGTTAAAAAAAAAAGCTATATGTGTTTTGGGAATTTGTATCAATCTGCGCGATAGGGGGAAATCTGTCTACCCCTGTGACTTCAGCATGTGCTGTTTGAGCATCGCCAAAGGACCTATTGAAATTATTTACTTCCTTAAACAGCTGTGATAGTTAGATGTGCAGTGCGTATCTTTCCCTTATTCGGTCTTTGTCGCAGTCATATTAACAATGCAATCGACTCGACTCCAAGCTAAAGAGTAATTTAATAATAATAATAATAATAATTTATTAGATTTGTATGCCGTCCCTCTCCAAGGACTCAGTGCAACACGTTAAAAAAATGCATCACTCTTTCCTAATTTATTTTATGCTACTGAAAGAAAAACAATGGTCTGATTCCCCTTCCCAATCTCTACCCTTTGCAGGTATATTACTTTTTTAAAAAAAATATTCTAGTGGAGATATTTTAATTATTACATTGAATATTCCCATATTTAATTAGGAGATCAGAGTGAAATTAAAATTAGGTAATATTTTTAAAAAGTGACAAAAAGAATTGGCTATTCCTTCATGCTTGAATGCAAATTTGTCCACTGGATTGGCTTATACAAATTTATAAGAATTGCTGCATAAGATGAATTGTAGCAATTGTAGAAAGAAGCAATGGATGAAAAGGGAGAAAAGCAACCTAGAACTAAGAAGAGATTTCCTGGCAGAAGTTCAGTAGACTTGCTTCCAGAACAGAGGCAGTATTCACTTTGAGCGCATGAGTATGCACCATTGCTTCATTTTTATGTGTGCCTTCTGCGCATGGGTGCAGCTTTCTGCACATTTATTTATTTGTTTGTTTGTTTGTTTCATTTGTTTTGTCAACTACATTTTGGTGGTATTCAAAGCTATAACAATGTTTATATACATGATACTACGAGTAAGAGAGAAACATTAGGACAGGGGACGGAAGGCACGTTAGTGCACTTATCCACACCCCTTACATGCACTTTGCTTGTGCACATGGCTTGCACACAGGCACATGGCTTCAAATTGTGCCTAAATAGGGGGGGGGCATAGCACCAGGGTGGGTGGGTGAGCCCACTCGCAGATTGCTACTATCGGTTCACTTGAACTGGTCCGAACTAGCTGAAAACAATCTCTGCTCCAGAAGTTATGAAGTTCCAAGACAGGAAATTTTAAAAGAAATGATTGGACAAACATTTTATTTATTTATTTATTTGTTTGTTTGTTTGTTTGTTTGTTTGTTTGTTCGTTCGTTCGTTCGTTCGTTCGTTCGTTCGTTCATTCATTCATTCATTCATTCATTTATTTATTTATTTATTTATTTAATTTTGTCCAAAACACAATAATACACAATGAAGGTTATAGAAGACACACCCAAAGTAAAATTATATCAAAGAAAGAAGAGAAGAGAAAATATAGGAATAAAATATATCAATGAGAGAATAGAAGAAAAGAAATAGGGATAGAAGAGAAGATATATGAAATATAGGAGAGACTGAAATGGTATTGGGTTTCATGCCTGAGCAAGGGTTCGAACTAGAAGACCTTCAAGGTCCCTTCCAACCAGTGAAGGGCTACAAATTTTTTTATTATTACACTGTAGGCATGGCTTATTTTGTGGGTGTGGCTTGCTGACCATGTGACCAGGTAGGGGTGGCTTGATGATCATGTGACCGGGGCTAGCTTAAAGATTATGTGACTGGCTTAAAGGTTGTCATAGTCACTCATGTCAAGGATTTGGGTTAGGGTTTGGGTGCCTGGCCTCTCCTCGTCTCAAAGAGATTCAATTTCCCTATCTATTTACTATTACTGAACAACCAAAATGTACTATTTAATTCTATGTATATATGCCATACATGAACATACATATTATACACAGGCACACAAACGTATACATTATCTACTATATAAACGTATGTATATGTACACACACATACACATGCACATCTCTTTTAAAATTATACACATTCTACCTCATTTACTGCTATAGGAAAAACATACCCAGAGGCCAAAAGGGAAAAAATAAAAAAAATCAAAATTTTTCTACCAGTTCTGCGTACCTGACCATTCCCGTAGCATCCTATCACTGCTTCCAATTCTGTTATTGTGTTAAATAATTATTGTTAAATTCTGTGGGATTTACTTAAATTATTTAGACCGCAAGACCGTTGCTTTATCTGTCCTTGGGTCTATGTAAGGTAGTATCCTTCTGCCATCAGAAAGACAAAGGACAAGTTGTAAAACGAGATAAATGTAGAACAGATCATTGTAAACGTTTGGACATTTCTCTGTTTCTGGCTGTGTTTTTGACAGACCTGCTGAATGTCCACAGTGTTGACTTTTCCTGCAAGAAACAAGTCGTTTTAAATGAGGTGGAAATTTCATTGAAAATATTTTCCTTTTCATTCCCATTTGGCCACTTTGCTTCTGTTTGGTACTTCTAGAATCTGTTTCCTCCCATGATGGTCTACTATGTTAGCTCTACTATGACCCATTGATAGATCTGTTGGAGAACACAGTCCATTCCATAGAGATTTATTTATTCATTTATTTATTGG
This sequence comes from Erythrolamprus reginae, assembly GCF_031021105.1. NCBI lineage: Eukaryota > Metazoa > Chordata > Lepidosauria > Squamata > Dipsadidae > Erythrolamprus > Erythrolamprus reginae. The sequence continues at coordinate 23,027,445 of NC_091952.1, read as the reverse complement.
ATTTGTATGCCGCCCCTCTCCGCAGACTCGGGGCGGCTAACAACAATGATAAAAACAGCATGTAACAATCCAATCCAATACTAAAATAACTAAAAAAAACCCTTATTATAAAAATCAAACATACATACAGACATACCATGCGTAAATTGTAAAGGCCTAGGGGGAAAGAATATCTCAGTTCCCCATGCCTGATGGCAGAGGTGGGTTTTAAGAAGTTTACGAAAGACGAGGAGGGTGGGGGCAATTCTAATCTCTGGGGGGAGTTGGTTCCAAAGGGCCAGGGCCACCACAGAGAAGGCTCTTCCCCTGGGTCCCGCCAAACGACATTGTTTAGTTGACAGGACCCAGAGAAGGCCCACTCTGTGGGACCTAACTGGTCGCTGGGATTCGTGCAGCAGAAGGCGGTCCCTGAGATAATCTGGTCCGGTGCCATTAAGGGCTTTATAGGTCATAACCAACACTTTGAATTGTGACTGGAAACTGATCGGCAACCGATGCAGACTGCGGAGTGTTGGTGTAACATGGGCATATTTGGGGTCCAGGGTTCAATCTTTTGCATTTCTACTTAAAGAAATAAAATAATATGAAATCTGCTGGAGAATTTGGATGAACCAGCCTTCTTTAGCATGACTAAGAATTTGAGAATTTTAGCCCCGGATAGCCATTTGTCTGAATTGGTGCACGAGGTTAAACCCAAAGACCTCCAAGGTTATTTCCACATCATTTATTTCCCATGTTTTTATGAGTGATTGATTCATTTGCCTACTTATTCACTTTAAATATGCTCCTCTCAGAGCAAAATGTGTAAGAAAGATTCAACAATGAAATCATATGAAGTTAAAAAACACAATACCAAAGTGTCAATGCAGCCAATAAGTATCTCTTGGTTGGTTATGACCTATAAAGCCCTTCATGGCACCGGACTAGAATATCTTCGGGACCGCCTCCTGCCGCACGAATCCCAGCCACCGATTAGGTCCCACAGAGTCAGCCTTCTTCGGGTCCCGTCAACTAAACAATGTCGTCTGGCGGGACCCAGGGGAAGAGCCTTCTCTGTGGGGGCCCCGACCCTCTGGAACCAGCTCCCCCCTGAGATTAGGATTGCCCCCACCCTCCCTGCCTTTCGTAAACTCCTTAAGACCCACCTCTGCCGTCAGGCATGGGGGAACTAAAACACCTCCCCTTGCCCATGTTGTTTTGTTGATTGATTGACTGTGTGCCTGTTTTTTTATAATATATATTGGGATTGTTTTATGAAATTACTAATTTTAAATTGTAATTAGATTGGTGGGCATTGGATTTTTATTATGTACTGTTTTTTATTATTGTTGTGAGCCGCCCCGAGTTTGCGGAGAGGGGCGGCATATAAATCCAATAAATCTAATCTAATCTAATCAGCAACTAAGCGTAGATGTCCACTCCAACTTTTCTGCAGAAGTTGAAAATACAGCAGCTTATGTGGTGATTCCAACTTCATTCCTACAACAATCTTGAAGATAGGCTGGGTTGAACTTACATGGTGAAGGGCACACTTGGAATAGGGTCTATGGCACAATCCTAGTCCAACTCTTACTGTTCTTTCAAAGATAATATGAAAACAGATACATTTGAAGCAAAACCCTCTTTTTGCAATAAGAGAACCATATCATGCGTGCAGGGAAGGCCTCGGAAAATAATTTGGTACTAATATATTTTATTTATTTATTATGCATGTTTTATGCCACTTCAATCAATTTTGACTCTAAGCAGCATAAATATTTATGTTGCTTCAATCAATTTTGACTCTAAGCAGCATAAATATTGTTACTGTTTCACAATCTGGGACTGCCATGCAACGTACATGGGTTGTTATTTTTCCCCCATGATAAAAAGATGGGATCATTTGGGCTGATGAAGAGGGGGTCCAACAGTCCCCCTCTTCATTCAATTCAATTTAAGCAGCGTTTCAATGTCCTCAATCTTACTCCAGCATATAATTTTTTTTCTATACTGGCTTCCCTCCCTCCCTCCCTCTCTCTCTTTCTCTCAATCTCTCTCTCAATCTCTCTCCCTCCTTCCCTCCCTCCCTCTCTCTCTTTCTCTCAATCTCTCTCTCAATCTCTCTCCCTCCCTTCCCTCCTTCTCTCTCTTTCTCTCAATCTCTCTCTCAATCTCGCTCCTCCCTCCCTCCCTTCCCTTCCTCCCTCCCTTTCTCTCTTTCTCTCAATCTCTCTCTCAATCTCTCTTCCTCCTTCCCTCCCTCCCTCTCCCTCTTTCTCTCAATCTCTCTCTCAATCTCTCTCACTCACTCACTCACTCCCTTCCCTCCCTCCCTCTCTCTCTTTCTCTCAATCTCTCTCTCAATCTCTCTCCCTCCTTCCCTCCCTCTCTCTCTTTCTCTCAATCTCTCTCTCAATCTCTCTCCCTCCCTCCCTTCCCTCCCTCCTCCCTCCCTCTCTCCCTCCTTCTTCTTCCTCTTCCTCCCTCCTTCCCTCACCCTTTCTCTTCCCCCTCTCCCCCCCTCTCCTCCTTCCCCCTTTTCCTCCAACGATAGCCCCACTGAACATAACTGAGACTAAACTAGTTGTAAATGGAAGAGTCATCATTTCCTCAAAGACTCTTGGAAAAAGTGGGGAAATCTTTCACCAGTTCCAAAACCATTTCTGCAAAACTATGCAAAGTCTAAGGCTGTGCCTTAGATTTATTGCAATGTGTCTACGTAGCATTCTCCAGCAATTATATCACAATGGTCAACATTGAATGGCATTGAGGAAAGAGTGGATAATGGAGTGTTACTCAGTGTCAGGGGGCTAACTCCCAGTTGATTCACACAGCCTGATTTTCTCATCAATGGTTAATCAGGTTCCCATAACTGTATAACACTTAATCCCTCATCTGGGAATTCCATTTTTTTTTTAAAAAAACAAAACACTAATGAAAATTGTTCCATGGGGGGAAATTATTGTATCACAAAACAAAGTACGGTTTAATCTCCACACATCAGCATCACAAGGAAGCTATAAAGAGCCAAAAAAAAAATCATTAAAAAATAGAGTAAGAAAATTGTTAATGCTTAAAGTGCCACACCACACTTAGTTATGAAGGTCATTGCTACATCCACATTCAGGATTTTTGTGCTGACCTTTGGCCTTGGCCAAGCCAGAAAAAAGCAATCTTGGTTTACAAATTTATCCCGTTGATGTACCAACAGTCTGGGACAAAAACAGGAGGAGAAACAGAGAAAGAAGGAAAGATTGACCCAAGCGACAGAGTCAGGAAAGATTCAGGGCAGATACAGTGAGAACACAGGAAATTAAAATTTTAAAGACAGAAATATTCTGCGGCCTCGGATGAAATGTAAATTCCGGAAACAATTTTTAATATAGTCAGCATGATTGCTAATGGAGCCTTAAAACTTATTCTCTCAACTATAATACATATGTTTCTTACTAGTCATCCACGCTCATGGTCATTTCTTCTCAATTTTGTGTAATAGCAATTATTTAATATTGTGGTTAGCTCTGCCCCAGCTCCTGCCCCAAGGACTGTGAATGTGGGGGAGACATCCACATGCTGCAGGCCTGTTCCCCCCCCCCGGTGGAATCTGCTGATGAAGGCTCCTCTGACCAAGAAGACATGAGTGACAGGGAGGAGGAGAGTGTGGCAGACAGCTCAGAAGGAGATCAATTATCTAGCTCCTCCTTGGATTCAGAACAAGAGTTAATGACACAGCCACGCATGCGGAGAGCGATGCATAGGCAACAACAACTGAGAGATTATTATCAAAGAAAGTGAGGCCACCTGTGGTTGGGTGGGGCTGTGGTAATTAGTGAGGCTGCTATAAATAGCAGCCTGTGGGTTTGGCCATTGTGGAGGATTATCTGATCGTTGTGTTTCCTGACTGCTTTACTGACTTTGACATTTTGTGTGCTGATTTTCCCCCGCTTTGAAACTAAACCAGAGCAAAGTGTGTTTCAGTTTGTGAAAGAAGAAGGACTGTGAATTGCCTCACAGCTGCAAGCTAAGTATCACAGAACTGATAAGGGACTTGTACAATTACCAGTTTGTTTGGAGACCAGTGCTCTTTGCTATACCAAAAGAGGGCTTGGTTTAAGTGAATTTTCATTATAAAGAACATTGTTTTGAATTTTCAAGTGTGTGTGTGTGAAATTTATACCTGTGAATTTTTGGGAGACCAGAGAGCCCGACAGAACATTTAATAGTGCTGCATTTTTCCCTCTAGAGAGTAGAAATGAAGTACAGTATATCTGTGGGTGGATATAGTGTATCTGTGGATGGAACACCATCCCTACAGCTGTATGTCTGGAATTTGGTGAGGCATGCCTAATGCTTAAGAAAGACTATCCTGTTGCTGGCTATGAAAAGGGAAGGAATTCCTCATACTTCCTGTTTTCTGGATTGCAGCCCACGCATTGTCCTTTTACCTTTTTTAAAGGACCACTTTCCCCTCATCGATCCCAGATCAATGAATCTGCTCTGAAATCGAACATGTGGTTAGCTGCAATCCTTCTCAAGCTATACATAAAAATAACGTTTTAAATGTTCAGGAAACAGGATGCATGGTGCCTGCCTCCAAATTATTCCACATTTCATAGCTTTGCCTACTGAAGCTGTATTTTGTTTCTCATCAAGGTGGTGAGATATAGAATCCACTTCATAAAGACGCATTGTTTAATATCACAAATAAGACTCCACTTGGCAGTTTTCCCTGAGAACGCCTCTTAATATGTACTGTCAAGATGTCTAAAGATGTTTCTTATTTGTAAGCATTTAATTATTTGTGACACTCACACTAATATTCAGAGATGTGTGTATGTGTATGTGTGTGTGTGTGTGTGTGTTTTGGGGGGGAATAATGGTATTAAATATTTTCTCCTGTCAAAAACTAAGAAAACATCTGCGTGGCAAGCTCTTCATTATTTTCATAAAACTTATTTATGGCAAATTTTTAACGCTAAGACTGAAAGGGAATACCAATGTTCATATTATGTTTTTGATGTTCCATATAGTACAAACTTAATTAAGACAAGATGATTAAAATGTGGCTGAGAATATCATCCTTGAAATTTGGGGATCAGATAATGGGACACCTCATTTCCGGACAGTGAGAAGAATTAATCAGTGGAACAGCTTGCCTCTGGAAGCTTTGGGAGCTCCATCACTGGAGATTATCAAGAAGAAATTGGGACAGCCATTTGTCCAGAATGGTACAGTGTCTCCTGTTCTACCGGTAGTAAACCTACAAGATCCCTTCCAACCCTGTTATTCTACGTTTATGCATTCCCCTGGGACAGTCTTCTGTGATGTAGTGTGTTCCAGATGTGTTACAACCACATAGTTCAGACTTGTTTCTTACCAGATGTGCTAACTCAGAATTATATAAGTTATGATGCCAACACCTTTAAAGGATACCAATTTGGAAAAAATCTGATATGCTACAAATAATAATGAACAAATGGAGCTTCGTTTTTAGTGGGGGGAGTTTAAAATAATGTTCTGAGTTTTATAAAAACTTTTTAAACTTTTTACTTTGTTATAGAAGTATTCCAAATTTCATTAAACATACAGTCCACTGAACAGGAAGTCACTGAAACAGGAAGCAGCGGGTGAAACTAAACAGATTCACATTAGATACAAGATACCATAGCTGGCTGGAGAATTCTTGGAATTGAAGTTCAGAACTCTTAAAAGTTGGCAAGTTTGAAGAAGTCTGCCGTATATCAATGACTACAACTCTATCAATCTATCTGTTAAACTACTGAAGTTCACAAATGACACAACAGTGATCAGACTCATCTGAGATAATAATGAATCTGTATACAGATGGGAGGTTGAATAATTAACATTGTGAATACCCTCAAAACCGTAGAAATGATGGTAGATTTTAGGAGAAACCCATCCATATTTCCACTTCTTACAATACTAGACAACACAGTATCAACAGTAGAGATCTTTAAATTTCTAGGTTTGACCATATTGCAAGATCTAAAATGGACACCTAACATCAAAAACGTCATGAAAAAAGCACTTACAATCAGTGTTCCCTCTAATTTTTTTTTTTGGGGGGGGCGGAAAAGTATAGTGTCTGAGCGGCAGTCCCTTTGGGACTGGGCAGCACAGAAATATTAAATAAACAAACAAACAAACAAACAAATAAAAAACCCACCCTGTTTTGCCTCAGAGAATTTCAAAATAAAATACTGTACTGTGTGTCTATAACAGTGAGCTCATAATAGGGCAACTCTGTCAATATCAAAATGTCACTTAAATAGTTGAGCTAGTTTCAAACTAGATTTTGATTTTCTTTCTCTCTTCCTTACTCCCATTCTTTTTCTTTCTCTTTTCCTTCCTCTCTTTTTTCTATCTGTTTCTCTCTCTTCCTCTCTCTCTCCTTCCCTCTCACTCTTTCCCTCTCGGCTTCTGGGCAGGTTTGAAAAACTCTGAGTTGATGATGATTTTTAAGTGAGCGATTGCTCACTGCTCAGCTTAGAGGGAACTATACTTACAATTTATATTGACTGATTCCTAATATGATTTGATTGCTTATTTGTACCTGGATTATCATTAACTGTTGAACCTTATGGTTCTTGACAAATTTATCTTTTCTTTTATGTAAACTGAGAGCATTTGCACCAAGACAAATCCCTTGTGTGTCCAGTCATACTTGGCCAATAAAATTCTATTCTATTCTATTCTATTCTATTCTATTCTATTCTATTCTATTCCATTCCATTCCATTCCATTCCATTCCATTCCATTCTATTCTATTCTGAATCCAGAGGCACTGTACCATTGTCACACCCTTTTTATATGCATGTTACATGGATTTCATGTATGCAAAAAAAAAGGAGTGGTGGTGGTATTGGTTTCTTATTTTTAATTTTTTTATTATTCTGTTTGGAGAAAATGGGTGACTCTTTTTGAAAACATAATAAGGTGGATAATTATACCTGGAAACATCTCTCACCACTGACTAGTAGCAAGAGCTCATGGGAGCTGAAGTTCAGCATCAGACTCAACAAGAGACCTTTGAATCCCAGCTGAGCATTTCATAACAATTATTAGATGGCATTTGAGCAAGAAGGATATTCATGAGACAGAAAAATGGAAGGCATTAAGTGATGTGACTATGGAACAAAATCCAAAATGAACGTCCACTGCAATGTCTATCTAGCAGTTTTATAGAGGCATACGGATTCCTATCTCTTCAAATTATTTATGCTTTGTTTCCAAAGCCCCCTACTATCTTTCTGAATTATAGCCTTAGATTTGAATTTCATGACTCTAGCTTCAGTCTCTAATTATAACTAAGGAATGCCTGAAATGCACTGCAGCCTGAAATGCATCTTGGGGGAAATCTTAAACATCAATAAATAATTTAGTTTGACAAAAACAGATGAGAAGGAACAATTTGGAACTGAGTTGCATTTAATGTGCTATCTCTTAAACATTGCTCCGACAAAGAAAGAGGGAGTATCCTGGAGTGATATTTATTTTGGTTCTGTTCTTGCTCTTCTATCCACCTCCTCAAAATCAGGACAGATTAGTTTTTGACAAAGCATTGTGTTAATTGGGGGAATATTTTTGAGCTGGTTGGTGAAACAATAGATATGCACATATTTGAGGATGGAGAGAGAGAGAGGAAGAGAGAGAAAAATAGATGAGAGAGGAAAGAAAAAGGGAGAATGATGAAGAGTAGAAAGAAAGAGGGAGAAAGAAAGAAAGAAAGAAAGAAAGAAAGAAAGACCTAAAAGTAACGTTTTCCTTTCATTTATTCCTATTTCATCATTTTAAGAAGGCTACCTCTGCCTTCAGTTTAGCAAAGGGAATTTCCATGGAGTATATCGTTTTTTATTTTTTAATTATGTCCTGATAGATAGATAGATAGATAGATAGATAGATAGATAGATAGATAGATAGATGATAAGTGATAGAGATAATAAATAAATACAAACGATATAGATATAAAAAGTAAGGTACCTACTGAATGTACACATCATAGCTTCTGTGGTAGAAAAAGTCGTCCAAGTCGTAATAGTTAGTATGGCTTTAAATTGATCAGCCGAACTAACCAGGAAGCGTCAGGTAAAAAGCATCAGGAAGCCACAGGAAGGGTCAACCAAAAAAATTAAAGTCAAGATGATAGTTAAAATGAACTGTTGAAAACAGGTGGGACTTCAGGGAATTCCACAAGAGGCAGCATTTGGATTGGATGAAATTCCATATCAATCAGAAGCTTTGGGGTATTTTTTGAAGTGAAGAACTGGCTCTATTTTACGTTTGTGGATCTTTGGATTGCATACACTGTACAAATCAACAGAATAGATAGTTAGAAATCTGCAAAGATTTAATATCTTTCTTTGTTTATATCAATTAAATGATGAATATGTTCAGTCTCCATTTAGAAAACAAAATGTTTTTATTGCCTAATTAGTGTTTCCTATGTTTGGAAAATAAATCAGCCCAGGCAAAAATCCAATTGGCTTCATAGAGCAATCTGAAAGAGTGAGATTCAAATTTGTACAGGTTCAGTAATGACAGTACTCTTAATACAATCTTGGATATGTCTGCTAAAAAGAAAGTCCCTCCTGCTAAGTGAAGCATACTCCCAAATCAGTAGATATAGTACTGTGCTATCTAAGATGTTCTAATTGGAAGTGAAATAAACTTTTTCAGTTCCTTAAAACATTTGTATAATTTCTTACTTTTTCTCCTTTTAGTGCAGGAGTTAAATCCAAGAAAATGCTCTGTGTGTGTCAGTGGTGGGTTACTACTGGTGTGGTAGGTGGCTCCTTTCTTATAGCGGCCCCTAGATTGCAGAACTTGCGCGCAACCGCTCCGGTGCCGGCAGTGAAGGGCTACCAAAATTTTTACTACCACACTGTGGACGTGGCTTATGCATTTTCTTTTAACATCTTTCAGTGCAAATTGGATGCTCTGGAGTGGAGCTCCATTTTTGCTACCCCACTGTGTCCCCCCCACCCGGTCCGGACAGCAGCCTGCCGCTGGGTGTCGTTCCTTTGGGCGCCACCATCTTTTTTCCTCAATTTTTAGTCTTTCTTGCTTCCTGCAAGAAAGCAAAATCTTGCAAGGGACGCTTGCATGCCTGAGATTTCTGTGATTTTTTTGCTTCTGCTCAGAAGCAAAATCATGCTGAGATGTGCACATGTGCATGTGTGTAGTTCACACACACGAGAATCTTCATGCTGCATGCGCAGTGCACCGGTAGCAGCACGTAAGAGGAATCCACTCCTGGTGTGCGTGTCTTTCTGAGTATCATACATTTTCAATTGTCTAGACGAAATATGCTTTGTTCCTTCCTAAGCGTCTTTTAAAAATTATTTGCTTTATTATTACACATGTGTTAGACACAACAGCTTGCGAAGGTTTGCCAAACCTCAGAAGGGAGCAAGTTCCAGAGTTAGAGAAAAGGACAAGATGGGACATCAGAATCAAGAGATATGACTATAAGATAGTACAATGTTCCCTCTATTTTCACGGGTTCAAACTTCACGAAAAGTCTATATCACGTTTTTTCAAAAATATTAATTAAAAAATGCTTTGTGGGGTTTTTCCCTATACCATGTTTTTTTCTGCCCGATGACATCATATGTCATCGCCAAATTTTTGTCCATCTTTAATAAATAATTTTTTAATAAACTTTAATAAATCAACGTGATGAGTAATAATCTAAATGGTTGCTAAGGGAATGAGAAATTGCAATTTAGGGGTTTAAAGTGTTAAGGGAAGGCTTGTGATACTGTTCATAGCCAAAAATAGTGTATTTACTTCCGCATCTCTACTTCACGGAAATTCGACTTTCGCAGGAGGTCTCAAAACGCATCCCCCGCAAAAGTCAAGGGAACACTGTATATCATCAGCATATTATGCAAATACCACGTGGAACAGAGGAACAGGCAGAGCACAGCCATAGCATATAAAGTAAAATGTTTCTGAGTTGAACTCCAATATAGGAGATGCTCAGGATTGAAATGAGGGGTCCTTGGTCCTCCCTAAGCTTGATTGTTTTCTTGCATGCCTTTTATTACCCATGCTAGGTAACATCATCAGTACCCAATAAGGAGTGGGGTTCGCTCTCAGTTTACATTCTAAAGTTATGCACAATTTTTGGTGGCATGATGGATATATCTATGCAGTTTTCTTGAAATGGCGGTTTGCCATTGTCATCTTTGAAATGTTTTCCTACATGCTGGTCTCAGGATTTCCTAGGGGTTTTCCCCATTTTTAAACTTTGTCATGAGCAGCTAAAGGGGGTTAGAGCAGAGGACTTTAAACTTGGAAACTTTAAAACATGTGGACTCGAACTCCCAGAATTCTCTAGCTATGCTGGCATTTTTTAATTCAATTTTTATTTATTCAATTTTGGGTTTTTTATGCCGCCTTTCTCCTTAGACTCAGGGCGGCTTACAATATGTTAGAAACAGCACTTTTTAACTGAGCCAGCCTATTGCCCCCACAATCCAGGTCTTCATTTTACCCACCTCGGAATGATGGAAGGCTGAGTCAACCTTGATCCTGTGATGAGATTTGAACTGCTGACCTGCAGATCTAGCAGTCAGCTTTAGTGACCTGCAGTACTGCACTCGACCCACTGCGCCACCTTGGCTCAGTGTTATGACATCACCTGCTTCCTGACATTTGTTATGACATCACCTGGTTCTTGAAGGACATGATTATGCAGTATTCTTTGAAAGTGTATGGACGTGGCTTTCTGTTGCCTTTTCCTTGAAAGTTTTTGGGACTTTCCAACCTAGTCTATAAAAAAGCACATGCTTACATGTAATGAGTCTTGGGGCTTCTTCAGATAGATCTGGGAAATACCCAAACCTTTGACAGCTCAGTGCCCTGGCTAAATACAATATAAAGCAATTATATGCTTTTTGACTAATATCAGAGAACTGATGCCATTCAGTGCAGATTAGAATTACCCAGCCGTAGTTTTTCTCTCCTATTCCAACAAGGTATTCTCCACCATTGTCAAAAGAGGCCTTGCCAAATTGCTATTCAAGTCAGTGTTAACAATTTCTGTTACAATTAAATTAAGTTGAATATTTAGGGTATGTTCACACGCAACGTATTTCTAAATATCAGGTGCAAGAGATATGCTGTGGGTGGGTTTATGCTATACAGTATAGGTGTTTGGAAACAAAATATACAGCCATCTGAGACAGTAGATTTTAATCATACAACTTTTGTCTTGCACAGTACAGTTCATGAACACAGCTTGAAATGTCTAGATACGGTGCTCTTAGATAATACTAAAAGAAGTCATATTCATTTCTGGCATCCTCTGGCATGTATGTAGTATTTTAGGAACTCCCTAAAGATAAGTTGATTCTTGTATCCATTTAAGAGAGAATTAATACTTAAGAAATCATTGCTAAATGTTGTCCTTGAATAGTTCATTTGAGTTTGAGATTACTCTTATTTTATTGTGTATTATGCGAATATTCTCTCATACTCGAGCTATTTACATCTGTAATTTCTTCTCTTGCATTTGCAAAGGAATGTCTCAGAGCAACCCATTTCTGCTTTGAGATGCCCCTCAGTAAGCCGAAAAGGAAATCTGCTTAGAACTTTTGCAATTCACATCATTCCCCATTAGGAATTGTGTGTGTGTGTGTGTGTGTGTGTGTGTATGAGCGAGAGGGGGGGAGAGAAAGAGAGAGAAAGAAAGAAGAAAGAAAGAAAGAAAGAAAGAAAATATGTTCACCTATACTTTTATATCTTTTCTTCTATTCTTTTCTTTACTTATATTATTACATATCTTTCTCTTCAATGTGTATTATGTATTGGACTAACTAACTAACTAACTAACTAACTAACTAACTAAATAAATAAATAAATAAAGATAGATAGATAGAAAGAAAGAAAGAAAGAAAGAAAGAAAGAAAGAAAGAAAGAAAGAAAGAAAGAAAGAAAGAGATACCTAAAAGTAAGGTTTTCTTTTCATGTTTCCTATTTTCATCATTTTAAGAAGGCTACCTCTGCCTTAGCAAAGGGAATTTCCAGGGAGTCTAGTTTTGTTATTTTTTAATAATGTCCTTTAGACAAATATATGCCAGGATAATTCATAGCAGTAATTTCCCAATATAACTCCACTATTAAAAAGACCTGGTTGCTTACATATTAAAAAAATGCAGATCTGAATTTCTGAGTATGCAATTTCTAGATATTTAAATAAAGTGCTAATGCTGACTTAGGTTTGTATCCTTGTTTTTTTTTTAATATTTTTATTGATTTTATAATATCAATACCAATAGAACATACACACAACATATAACAATGTGCTCATTGTTTTATTGCCCGCCACCAGACAACATTCATACCCCTCCACCAAAATGGGGGCATATTTTGTATATATCATTTTAACTCAAGAGCAATATATCTTTTTATATATTATAAAGTGATTCTAATTTATTCTTGTGTGTTTGTGTGTATACACATTGCGTATGTGTGTGTGTGAGAGAGAGAGAGAGAAAGAGAGAGAGAGAGAGAGAGAGAGAGAGTATGTATATTTATCAGCATGCTAAGAATAGTAAAACAAATGGCTTTTCATTGACCTCGGTGTGTTACAATATCTTTTTGCTCTCTTTTTTTGACATGTTCCATATTCAGAGTTTTCTTAATAAAGGAAGAATTGAGCTTTACAGATTTTGAATATAGCAGAAAGCAAAAGTAAAAAAATTGCTCGTCCCTAATTACTGCCCAAATAAACTTAGCTAATAACATTTGATAATTATTCCGAAGTGGAAACTCACTAGGAGCTGTGAGTTTTAAAACTAGCTGATTACAATCTGTGGCAATATGTTGAATACTTACATCTTTGAGTCACAAACTGAATTAAAACATGTTGATTATCTTTACTTGTACAGGTATGAAATAATGTCCTTAACATTTGTTTCTTTTTGAAATGTACAGCACATACAGTATGTAAAACTGAATAATAGAAATTTGACATGGCTTGGCCTTTCTAACAAATTCAGTGAGATGGGATTTTATTTTATTTTTACAAAAATATTAGAATAAGCAGATTAACCTGCTCCTACTTCCCAGATCTGACATTAAATTTTAGATGGTCATTTATAAACTGTGGTCATATTTTGCAGAGAACATTTAAAATCATTGCAGAAATGTTGGCATATCTGTCTAAGGCGTGAATATTTCCATAGCTGTTTTTTAACATTACCGAAAATGATACACAACCAGAAATTTTATAATGAAGACTTTTTTGAACAGAATACTAAATTTAATTTTATCATAGTGCGTTGAATGTGTGTAAGACTGACAGAATGCTTGTTTTTAATTTTATATTTTTGCAGTGGCGCTTTAGTTTTAAAGCTGAAATTCTAAAGGGAGCTCGATTATCTGTTATAAAGTGAGCGTTTTACAATAAATCTCCCAAGCACCGAGAAACAGAAGTGTATGTGAGGGACACAAAAAATATAAAAGTGCAACTTTGGAAGGGGGGGAAAACCCAACAATTTTAATGTATCTTTTATTGTGGAGAAACCAGCTGTGGTGGATTACATATGTACTAGGCTGACATGGGCTTTGAAGGAGGTCTGTTCAGATCGGCTTCATGCCGAAGATTTTTTTGCAAAGAAGTGCATAGGTTTTCATAGAGTTAGGTTACCTCTTTGCTGTCTCAGCATCTCTGTTTCTATTTTGTATCATTCTGCTCAGGATTTTAACCATCCTTTTGAACACCTAGAAGCAGCTGTTTTATATGTAGAATATTGTATTCGTACTTGGTAACACAACCCTCAAAAAATCTTGTTTCAAATGTGAGGAGGAGATAATGGACAGGTTCCTCTTTCTAGATGATTTCCAGCTGAGATAAGATATGATTAACTTAAGCTATAAAAATTGTTCCGGCCCCTGAAGAGGTCTGGAGACCAGGGTGCACATCACATTTGGCTGAAACCTCAACTGAGCAGGATATTTCAAAATGGAACAAACCTGATGGGACATTTTGGACCTCTGTTTTGAATCTGTTACTCTGGAGGTCCAAGCAGGGTTAAGTTGTAAAAGAAAAGGAAAGAAAAGAAAGAAGGAAGGAAGGAAGGAAGGAAGGAAGGAAGGAAGGGAAAAAAAAAATGAAAACTAGGCAAAGGGGGAGACCTGGTATTGTATTCATAATAACAAAAAGTCTTCCCTTAAATCAAAATTATTCTTGCATGCCCAGCTTTTATATTTTTGCTAACTGGCAATTATTACATATTATTATATTAAATAATAATAAATACGATTTATTTTAATTATTTTAAAAGCTTTTATATTTTGCTACCTGGCAATTATTAGAAAAACATTTTGCAATATGTTATTATAGAAACTCTTGTGATATGTAAGCCATCCATAACATGCTGAAACATTGAATTTCTAATTGTTTTCATTTTGAGACTATAATATATGAGCCCCTTTCTTTCTATATTTATGTTAAATATGAATTAATAGCTCCAAATACTAGCTCCAAATACAGTATATTTTTGATCATTTATGTCAGCAATTTTTTTTAAAAAGAGCTGAGCCTTTCCCCACCCTTTCTTTTATTATTGTTATTATTTTGAGAGGGTATTTTTAAAAAATCCATTGTCAAATTTCAAGCACTTATTACTGTTATTGGCCATTCCATGCACAGATAAAATATATTCTTGCCATCTTATTAAAGTTCTTTAACTTTCCTAGAAATTCATGTGATGTCTTTACCAAGAGATTTACTTTCACTTTTCTTTTGGGCAGAATTTAATAGTGACTTAGGGGCATAGCTGTAGCTCATAAAGTGCTGTCATTTGGAATGGGGAAATACAGGAAGAGCTGGAGAAAATGGATTATTTGTACATTTGATTAGTTGCAGCAATGAGCTTGTTTGCCATCTGGCTGGCAGTAGTCACTGATTTCCCTATTATTTAAAATGAGAGGATTCTTAAAGAATATTTGAAGTTCGTGTTTGCCTGAAGCATAAGGCAATGTTCCAGCATTTTAATGGATTTTTCTTTAAAAAATAGTAAACAGGAGGAATAACAGATTATATATCTGTCTCTAATCTAATCTAATCTAATCTAATCTAATCTAAATCTGTCTCTCTTTTTCGTTAGAATATTCATGACTGGCAGAGCCAATGGTAACAAGGTCAGCCATTGCATAAGCATAGTAACTAAATCAGTCAATGAGAGTTAAAACTTTTATTTATTTATTTTATTTATTTATTAGATTTGTATGCCGCTCCTCTCCGTAGACTCGGGGCGGCTCACAACAGCAATACAATTCATAACAAATCTAATAATTTAAAAAACATTTTTAAAACCCCATTATTAATCAAACATACATACAATAAATTGTATAGGCCCGGGGGAGATATCTCAATTCCCCCATGCCTGGCGGCAAAGGTGGGTTTTAAGGAGTTTATGGAAGGCAAGGAGGGTGAGGGCAGTTCTAAACTCCGAGGGGAGCTGGTTCCAGAGAGTCAGGGCCGCCACAGAGAAGGCTCTTCCCCTGGGACCCGCTAAATGACATTGTTTAGTCGACGGGACCCGGAGAAGGCCAACTCTGTGGGACCTAATCAGTCACTGGGATTCGTGCAGCAGAAGGCGGTCCCGGAGATATTCTGGTCCGGTGCCATAAAGGGCTTTATAGGTCATAACCAACACTTTGAATTGTGACCAGAAATTGATCGGCAACCAATGCAGACTGCGGAGTGTTGGTATGACATGGGCATATCTGGGGAAGCCCATGATTGCTCTCGCAGCTGCATTCTGCACAATCTGAAGTTTCCGAACACTTTTCAAAGGTAGCCCCATGTAGAGACCGTTACAGTAGTCAAATCTCGAGGTGATGAGGGCATGAGTAACTTTTGAGTTTGTGCAGAGAATCAAAACTAAATCTTAAGGCTGGCTATGGCTCCAAATTCACATTCTGTACTCTTTTTTTATGTTTGCTCTGCTGAAATTTAACTAACTCCTGCTTGTGTTTACTTGAAGAAATAATTTGCTTAATGTTATTGTACACTTTTCTGTTATTACGATTATAAAAAGTTATTGAATCCAGCTGAATCAGTCATCTGTGTGTGCTTCTGGTTTTGATTTTTGCAACAAACTTTGTTTTTATTCCAAACCTCTGCATGTACGTAGGTATGTATCACCATAAGAAGGTTGATGTGGCAACTCATCAGAGGCAAATGCCATCCAGAACTAAGGAGAAATTTCCTGACAGTGAGAACAATTAGTCAATGCAACAGTTTGCCTCCTGGAATTGGAAGTGCTCCATCGCTGGAAGTGTTAAAAAAAAAATTGGACAACCATTTGACCAGAATGGAATAAGGACTCATGCCTTGGGCAGGAGGCTGTACTAGAATAGCAATAGCAATAGCATTTAGACTTA
>NC_091952.1:22993544-23008544 GCF_031021105.1 Erythrolamprus reginae | reverse complement strand
CTATGTAGAATAGAATAGCAGACTTGAAAGGAGCCTTGGAGGTCTTCTAGTCCAACCTCCTACTTAGGCAGGAAATCCTACACCACTTCAGACCAATAGTTATCTTCTTAAAAACTTGTAGTGTTGAATCATTCACAACTTCTGGAGGCAAACTGTTCCACTGATTAATTGTTCTAACTGTCAGGAAATTTCTCCTTAGTTCTAAGTTGCGTCTCTCTTTATATATTCTTTTAGTTCTGGTATGTCTTGATTTGCATTCATTTCAGGATAATGAAGGACAAAGGTAGCTTTGTAATTGAAAGGTGGAGCATTGTAAAAGGCATCCCTTGTCAAAAGCGTTCTCACTAAATACTAGTCCATTCAATGTTTGAAATAATTGTTCCGAGGTAGGATGTGCATCAAAGAAAAAGAGGAAAAACATCACACAAAAATACACATGCTAACTTATGTGTGTCCAATCGAGTATAGACAAAATCACTATAATTTAAATGTAGAAATGACCTACCATAGTGGGGAAAATTATAATCGGTTGAGCTGTATACCTGCTCACTTGCAGTGATGGTTAATTGGCAACTTCTGGCCTGTTTCTCCTGCTCTCTTTCCTTTTGAGTCGACCTATCTCCTGACTTTAAGACTATTTAAAGTCTCATTGTGTCCAGCATGCTAGTCAAAATACGATTATTTATTTGTATGTTTGAAATATATAGAGAGGGTGTCCTGTTCATTGTTGTGTGCTGCAGCTTACTGTCTCTCTGCTTTTAATGAGAAAGATTTGCTGTTTGTTCAGAATCAGGACTTGCAGGAGCCAATGGGAAGAAGTGAAGGCAATTACTCCATCTTTGTTTCAACAGACTCAGAAGCCACTCAAGGATCTAGATAAATAGGTCCAGTCTGTGTTTTCTTTAGGAGGAATGGTCATCCAAACAACTGATTAGGAGTCTACTCTATCCTGCAAGTTTATTAGATTTTTATCTATCTATCTATCTATCTATCTATCTATCTATCTATCTATCTATCTATCTATCTATCTATCTATCTATTCATTTATTTATTCAATTTTTGTGCCGCCCTTCTCCTTAGACTCAGGGCAGCTTACAACATGTTAGCAATAGCACTTTTTAACAGAGCCAGCATATTGCCCCCACAATCCGGGTCCTCATTTTACCCATCTCGGAAGGAAGGAAGGCTGAGTCAAACTTGAGCCAGTGATGAGATTTGAACCGCTGACCTTCAGATCTACAGTCAGCTTCAGTGGCCTGCAGTACAGCACTCTACCTGCTGCGCCACCCCGGCTCATGTCCACTGTTCCTCTCCGAAGACTCCTGTTGATCCTGACGTGGTACCCCATTTTCCTCCTTTGAGGAATCAGAGGCAGGCAGATGTTCATATATGTGCAGAAGAGAGCAACCAGGATGATAAAGGGACTGGAGACTATAACATAAGAAGAGCGGTTGCAGGAACTGAGCATGGCCAGTTTGGTGAAGAGAAGGACCAAGGGAGACATGATAGCAGTGTTCCAATACTTGAAGGCCTGCCACCCAGAGGAGGGGGTCAGACTGTTTTCCAAGGCAGCAGAAAGTCAGACAAGGAACAATGGATGGAAACTGACCAAGGAGAGATTCAACCTGGAAATAAGGAGAAACTTTCTGAAAGTTAGAGCGATCAACCAATGAAACAGATTGCCGGCAGAGGTAGTGGGAGATCCAACACTTGACACTTTCAAGAGGAGTTTGGACTGCCATTTGTATGAAATGGTGTAGGGGCTCCTTGCTTGAGTGGTGGGTTGGATTAGATGATTTACATGGTCCCTTCCAACTCTAGTAGTAATCTGATCTGATCTGATCTGATCTGATCTAATCTAATCTAATCTAATCTAATCTAATCTCTAATCTCTAATCTCTAATCTCTAATCTCTAATCTCTAATCTCTAATCTCTAATCTCTAATCTCTAATCTCTAATCTCTAATCTCTAATCTCTAATCTCTAATCTCTAATCTCTAATCTCTAATCTCTAATCTCTAATCTCTAATCTCATCTCATCTCATCTCATCCAATCCAATCCAATCCAATCCAATCTAATCGATTAAAATTCACCAAATAAACCCTTGAAAAATGAGTTTTAAAACTGTAAATGACCCGGGAGTTAGCCAGTTTAGTAAAATGGTTCAGGCATCAGACTGAACTGATGTAGACTGGGATCTCCAAAGAGAGGTTGATATGAAATCTCACAGGTTCTAGGCTGAGTTAGCAAAAAAGAAAACCTGATCAGTTGTTGCTGTTGCTGCTGCTGCTGTTGTTGTTGTTGTTATTATTATAATCATCATCACCACCACCATCATCATCATTATCATTGTTATTGTTGTTGTTATGCAGAGGACCAAGATCTGAAAAGGCCAACCTGGTATGTGCTAAATTTCAGTTTCTAGACATTGTAGAAGTTCCTTGGTTATGTCAATGTTGATTTTGTAAATGTATTAGTAAGGTCCAATGTCTGATAAGAAAAGTCACACAGGACCCAAAATAAAAGAAGGGAGAATGTGGTCTATCATTTTGGTATTTGCAGGAGCCAAAGAGATGAATTCTGGGAGACCTGGACGGGAAGATGATAATCATTTTCTACTACTAACTCCAATACCATATGTTTAAATTATGCTATCTGTCAGTTAGAAGGTTCTTCTACAGCTATCAAGTCTAATTGTCACTGATAGCCCAGTCATCCATGAATTTCTCTAGTTACACGGAAGCTCCATGCAACTCTATTTATATATATTACTGAACTTTGGCTTGGTGGCAAAGGACTAACATTGTTTGTGGGAAAAAAATCAGGTTCAAGCCTGAGCATCTCCAGCAGAACTGTTGAAATCTCCTGCTAAATCCCTGGGACTCTGGGAGGTTGTTGTCAAGCGATCAAGGTTCATATGTAGGGCTAATGCAATCTATTCTTGGATTATTATTTTCCTCTTTAATACCACCTTTCCTAGACTAGTGCCTTCCAATTGTATGGGCACTGCATTCTCAGAAATATCCATAGGCATTAGGAAGAAAGGAAGAAAGAAGGGAGATGGGGAGACCTTTTGAAGGAGAGGCGGAATAACGACACGGACACAAGAGCTGGATTTAAAACTGCGTCATTTTATTAAAATAAATTTGCATAATTTATTTAAATAAATTAGCATAATTAGCAAACTTAACTATGACCCTAACAAGGACCCGCAGGGTCAAACAATTGCTTCCGGGGCGGAAAATGACGTATAATAAACTTCCGGGGCAACTTATGGGCGTAGCTCCATGCTAATCCAGGTGAAGGAGCACTCCCTCACCTGAGATCTTGCCATGCACTTGCATGTGGGAGGTCCCACCGGTTAACCCCTAGAAGGGGAATTAAATGGGCGGGACCCAAAGACAGATTCCCCCCAATTGCTCTGGTGGCCAATACTACAAGCCTTTGGAGAGAACCTGTCAATCATCCCCAAAGATGCCCAACGGAGAACACGCAGTTGCTAAACCACCACCCAGTTTTCTGCCCCTAACCTGCCTACCCAAATGACCAAAGGTAAGCCAATTAACCTAACAGGTGCAAGCACCCCCTAACCGCTTATCCTTCTCCACAGTGTGGAATAGGCGAAAAAACGGTTACGGCTAGAAGGCCAAACTGCCAAAAATTCCTATTCGGCCCCATAGGGCGACCCAGAATAGCACACTGCAAAATAGGGAGGGCGGGCGGGCGTCTGCTCTTGACGACTGGTCCGGGCGAAAAGGCTGAGCCCGGGCCTGCCTGCCCTTTTATAGGGCTGGCAGGCCCCGCCCGGACACGTCATCGATCAGGCCACCCTGGCCTGACCATCGGCCGAAATCTCACGAAATCTCGTGAGATTTCGGCCGAAAACAAGATGGCGGCTATGCCATGTGACTCGTGTCTTCCTGAGCCTCCAGCAAAAGACGCCGGTGAGTAAAGACCACCGGCGCTATTTTTTTAAAAAGGTTGGAAATAAAAGTTAAACAAAAAGAAATTTCACAATTTTGACATCCACAAAGATAGAAGTTTTAGATATCACGAAGAAAAACAGGTTAGTGCAAAAGCTGAGAAAGATGGACAGTGAGGCAGTTTGGTGTGGCTACGGCAAAGCAAAATTAATGCGTTGAAGTGTGTACACTGTGTGTACAACATCACTTTACTAAATCTCTGTTATCAAGAGGGAGGAAAGAAAATTCTGTGGTGGTTTTTTTGTGGATTGCCTATGCAGAATTTTTGCTCAGGTTTTCTTATTGTATTTAGGATGGCTCTGGGATTTAACGATTCTGCTTTTACATAGTACAACTGACATTATCAAGCCACACTGGAAATGCAATTTTCTGTTTCCACTTGAATCCTGGGAATGTTGCTGCTTTCCAGGCTGTCAGACAAATGAATGCTCAGTAGGACATTTAAGCATGTCTTTCTATCTAATCTCCTCAATCTATCTCATTTCTAAAGTGCCCATCACCTTGGCATCTAGATGCAACCTTCCCGTCCAAGTGTCTTGAGCCGGTATAAATTAGCCAAGCCCTAAGAGAGTTCAAAAGAGCTGATCAAAGTAGAAACCATATTCATAAGGATGAAATCAGGCCAAGGCCTGTAAAGGATCATTTCCATTGCTCCCACTCAAATGATGACAATTTTCTGATTTCTGAATATCTCCGGGACCGCCTTCTGCCGCACGAATCCCAGCGACCGATTAGGTCCCACAGAGTTGGCCTTCTCTGGGTCCCGTCGACTAAACAATGTCGTCTGGCGGGTCCCAGGGGAAGAGCCTTCTCTGTGGTGGCCCCGACCCTCTGGAACCAGCTCCCCCCTGAGATTAGAATTGCCCCCACCCTCCTTGCCTTTCGTAAACTCCTTAAAACCCACCTCTGCCGTCAGGCATGGGAAAACTGAAATAACTTCCCCAGGCCTATATTGTTTATGTATGGTGTGTTGTGTGCATGTTTTTAAATTATGGGTTTTTAGTTTAAATTATTAGATTTGTATTACATATTGTTTTGCCACTATTGTTGTGAGCCGCCCCGAGTCTACGGAGAGGGGCGGCATACAAATTTAATTTATTATTATTATTAATAATAATAATAATAATAATAATAATAATAATAATAATAATAATTTCTAATAAAGTATTGATTTAATCCCTGAGCTATAGATGTGAAATACTTTGGATACTGTAGGTTAATGTGGGGGAGAGGTTAATAAGGGACATTAGCATATTAAGCTTATAATCAAGATTGCAATGTGTTCTATGCAACCTTCCCAACAAAGTGATAAAGGATGAAATGTGAGTTTCATTCCTTAACCCCATTTCTGGATCGCCTATGGAAACTGTACATAACAAAGTCAAGTCTCTAGATTGAATGCTGCAGCTATCACTTCTTGACCTGATTTCAAAAATTGGGGCAGCCATTTTTAAACCAGCTATTCTCTGAACAAATCAGCCCATGAATTATATATACTGACATGAATAAGCACTATGGAATGTATCTAATAGAGCTTTTTTGCTCGTTGAAGCTGCACCCGAGAGTTCTACAAATAGAAATGTGTTAGGGGGAGGAGAAGCATTGGTTTACATGAATGTCCCTCTGTGCTCCCCCAATATATTCTTCTTCTGTTGGGAGGGGGGGCTGTCAGCTTTTGCTTGATCAAAACCTAATTGTGGAAGGTTTATGATCCATGTGTAGTCACATGTCCATTAGTGGGTTCTTACTGGCATGGATGACACCATGGTACCGGTAGCGAAAATTGAGCTGTGCATCAGGCATGTGTGCACCTGTGTCCAAGCGAGATTTTGCTTCTTCACATGCACAGGAAGCAAAATCTCATGAGAGGACAAGTGTGTGAGAGAGATTTTGGGGATTGTTTGCTTTCGTGCATCTGTAGAAGCAAAAGATCACTGAAATCTTGCATGTGCTCAAAATCAAGGTTCGACTACTGTAATGCTCTCTACATGGGGCTACCTTTGAAGAGTGTTCGGAAACTTCAGATCGTGCAGAATGCAGCTGCGAGAGCAATCATGGGCTTCCCTAGCTATGCCCATGTTACACCAACACTCCGCAGTCTGCATTGGTTGCCAATCAGTTTCCAGTCACAATTCAAAGTGTTGGTTATGACCTATAAAGCCAGAATCAGACCAGAATATCTCTGGGACCGCCTTCTGCCACACGAATCCCAGTAACCAGTTAGGTCCCACAGAGTGGGCCTTCTCCGGGTCTCATCAACTAAACAATGTCATCTGGTGGGACCCAGGGAAAGAGCCTTCTCTGTGCCAGCCCCGAGTCTCTGAAACCAGCTCCCCCCGGAGATTAGGGTTGCCCCCACCCTCCTTGCCTTTCATAAACTTCTTACAACCCACCTCTGCCGTCAGGCATGGGGGAATTGATACATCTTCCCCAGGCCTATATAATTTATGTATGGTATGTTTGTGTGTATAACATGTTTTTAAATAAGGGTTTTTTAGATATTTTTAAATATATTAGATTTGTTATTGTACATTGTTTTTATTATTGCTGTGAGCCGCCCCGAGTTTATGGAGAGGGGTGGCATACAAATCTAACAAATAATAATAATAATAAGGTTTGCCATGACTGTCCTAGACTCACAGCTAAAATTAGAACAACATCTGACAGATGTAATAATAATAATAATAATAATAATAATAATAATAATAATAATAATAATAATAATAATGATAATCCTATCATTCCTAATCCATCAAAGTTTTAGGATAGATATATAATGGTACCTCTACTTAAGAACGCCTCTACTTAAGAACTTTTCTAGATAAGAACCAAGTCTTCATATAATGTTCATATAAGGTGCCCTCACAACATTTTGCTTCCTGCTCATGTGCAGAAGCAAAATCTCTCTCGGATGCACATGCGCACATGCCGGAGATGAGGAGCTGCGTGTGCAATGCACTGGGAGTGGCGGGAGCGGCAACCCCTGCCAGCACATGCCAGTTCACAAGAATATATATTTTTGTAACAGGCTATCTGTATCCCTGCTTAACCCCCAAGACAAAGCATGTTGTATAAACAAATAAATATTTTGCATATCGTAAACTAACAACATTCTTTTTTGTTAATAGAGAGCACTACATGTTAGGGGTGGATTCCTCCTACCTTTTCCTACCAGTGTGCTGCGTGCGCCATCATGCCCCCTAGCGCGATTTTTCTTCCGTGCATGGGCAGAGGGTTGAATCACTTTACTTCTGCGCATGCTCAGGAAGCCAAAAAACCACTGAAAATTAGGAAAAAAAGACACACAGAGACCATCAAAGAAAGCACCGAAGCTGTTGCACCAAAATTGCATCATCGTCAGGCTACTACCGGAGCAGCACACTGGACCGCAACAGTTGGAACCCAATTCTGATAATAGAGGTTTAGAGAGTCTGAAAATAAGTTACTGGTTCTGACCCTTCTTGACTCTTAGGATTCCCATGGCGTATATCAGAACTATCCATGTTGACTTATCAGGAAAGACTTAATAAACTCAATCTGTATAGTCTGGAGGACAGAGGGGAAAGGGGGGACATGATAGAAACATTTAAATATGTTAAAAGGTTAAATAAGGTTCAGGAAGGAAATGTTTTTAATAGGAAAGCGGTTGCAAGAACAAGGCGACAATCTGAGGTTAGTTGGGGAAAAGGTCAGAAGCAACGTGAGAAAATATTATTTTACTGAAAGAGTAGTAGATTCTTGAAACAAACCTACAGCAGACGTGGTTGGTAAAATCCACAGTAACTGAATTTAAACATGCCTGGGATAAACATATATCCACCCTAAGATAAAATATAGGAAATAGTATAAGGTCAGACTAGATGGACCATGAGGTCTTTTTCTGCTGTCAATCTTCTACATTTCTATGGCTCAATACTTGCTAGTGATTTGTAGTGATTTGTGTCACAAGTGATTTGCATCATTAATGAATCTTTTATCTAGTATTGTCATCCTCATGGGACTAACCAAATTAGGAATCATAACCAGATGAGTTAATTCTACTTTATTGTAAAGCTACGTTGATAGAATCTTTCGTATCTGAAAAATACAATTTTCTACGCCACTCCCCACATTTGTTTCACAGCTGGGGAAATGAGGGAAGGCCTTTTTTGAGCCCTTTGTCTCACCCCCTAGCCAGCTGCAGTCTATCCTGTCTCTTATCTGCCTGTTCCATTGGCATGATCTCATTGCCCGGACTCCCAAGGTCGGTTCCACATACCATTCTAAATACATCTGTAGTGCATCAAATACGAAAAGTGGTCCTAGATTCGACATAATAGTTTTCTATACTTTACTATATTCACAAAATTCACTGAAGATTATAAGGAAAGGAAAGGAAATGGTTCACACAATATTTTATGGATGTCTTCTGTTTTAAATGTAATTTTGATGCATGTTTATTCAATGGTAGGTCCTAATGTAGTCAATAGCTCTTCTTTGTTAATTGAGAAAAGATTGCAGCTTTAAATTGCCGCTTGAACATTTTACATTGAATTGTGTAAAGGTATTCAAATTAAATTATTATGCAAACATTACTCTGATATTTGCATCTTATTTGGAAACATTTGTTTCTTGGTACTAAATCTGAACACTTCCCAGTTTTCCTTCAGTACAGTCAAATGGTTTTGATTCCCTGCACACCAAAGAATTTAAAGTAGACTTTATTTCCTTCATACAGGAAATAATGTATTCATCATCAAAATATGACATACCTTTAAGCTCCATTTTGGTACCATTCCAAGCCTTCATGATGCTTTTTCATTCTTCCAGAAGGTTTTAATTTGGAGATCAGGGAAAGATTACCTCTGCTTCAATTCCTGGTACGAGAGATAGGTTAACTTTTTGAATTCTACCTCCTGCTTGCTTGGGGCACTCTTTTTTGCTATCCTACCCTATTTCTTTTAGGGTATTGTCCTCTTATATTCAGATAGGGGAAAAAAAATAAAAATATTTTAATCAAATATGGAATCAGTTTGATATTTATTTATTTATTTATTTTTATTTGTTTGTTTTGTCAAATATATATTGATAATAATATCTTTGGTGTGTGATTGTGACTGTCCTAACTTTTTTCATGGGATTTTAGATAATATTTTAATCTTAGATAATGTTCTATTTCTTTCTATTGTTTTGTATTTATATTGTTGCTGTAAGGTGCCCTGAGTCCATCGGGATTGGGTGGCATAGAAATCAAATCAAATCAAATCAAATCAAATCAAATCAAATCAAATCAAATCAAATCAAATCAAATCAAATCAAATCAAATCAAATCAAATCAAATCAAATCAAATCAAATCAAATCTAAAAAAGAAACATTAGGCATGCTGGTGCATTTATGCAAGGTTTGGAGAATATGGAGAATGACAGTATGTGCACAAATTAATATGCAGGTCCTATTTTAAAGAAAGCATTGCACTCTAAAATCACTGAAAAATAGTTACAGAATTTGTAACAGTGTAGTCAGCTTGTCTGTAAAACATGCCAAGGGATTAGATGTTGGTGAAGAAGAATTACTTGGAATGCTTATATCTGTCCTCGTCCATTACTCAGCACAATTTGTGGAGAGATCATATGATTATTTTTTAAGTTAAAATATAAGGGGAATTCACAACTTAAGACAGAATTGGGAAGCCTCTATCCCAAGGGGTACATCCCTCGATCTAGTTTTATGTGGCTTATAGAGATGGGATGGGAAGTGAGAGACAGAAATTCTGAGAGATCAAAGCAGACACAATAGCAGAAAAAGCATTTTTCTGCATTTCCCTGCCTTGTGCTTAGCTTGTTAAAAGAAGAGAATTATTTTGCAACAACCTTATTGAATTAAGTATGTAGGTTCAATAAGAGTAGTTCAAGCATCCAAAACTTTTGCAAGCAAGTTTCAGGCTAGATCTAAAACTGCTCTAAAGAATTTTGAAGGTTTGACGCTTATCACTGAACCTCAAGCCCACACCCTAATGGTAGTGGCTGCATTTTTTTAAAAACTAAGCACAAAAGGGAACATTTTATACTTTTTGCACCATATAGAAGAATACTTTTGCATTTTTTGGTAGAGTCTTCTGTAATTTGATAAAAGAGAATTACTTTTACAAAATTGCATTTGAGAGACAATGCCCAATAGCTCCTGACTTTCATCAATGAGCTCTGGTTTTTCACAAAGGTTAGCAGTTTTTGATAATTAGATGGATAATTATAATATTTATCCAAATATTTATTTATTTATTTATCTGTCTATTATGTATCTATGTATTGTCTGTCTGTCCGTCCGTCCATCCATCCATCCATCCATCCATCCATCCATCCATCCATCCATCCATCCATCCATCCATCCATCCATCTATCTATCTATCTATCTATCTATCTATCTATCTATCTATCTGTTGTGGTTGGCTTCAGGCCAGCTACTGTGGCTGCTGATTTTGACATAGAGGAGTGGGGGCTGTCTGTTCACAGAAGACCAGTCTGGTTGGAGGACGAATCAATAATAATAATAATAATAATAATAATAATAATAATAATAATAATAATAATCCTATCATTCCTAATGCATTAAAGTTTTAGGATAGATATATAGTGGTACCACTACTTAAGAACGCCTCTACTTAAGAACTTTTCTAGATAAGAACCGAGTGTTCAAGATTTTTTTGCCTCTACTTAAGAACCATTTCCTACTTAAGAACCCGAGCCCGGAAAAATTTCCCAGGAAATTCGAGAGCGGCATGAAAGCCCGGCCAGTTTCCTGTCATTTCCCCTTTAATCCTGGCCCTCTCGGGCTTTTCTGGGCTGCCAGAGGAGGTTTTGGCAGTCCAGAGTGAACAAAGCATTTTCCTTTCTCTGGGCGTTTGGAGAGGGCCTCTGCCAGCATTCAGAGAAAAGAAATGCTGCCTTCGCTCTGGTAGTCCAGAGCGAATGGAGCGTTTTCCTTTCTCTGGGCACTGCCTCAGAGTCCCTTTGTTTTTTTAAAGCCTTAAAGTTTTAGATTTTTTTTATTCCCCTCACCTCACCTTCTTCCTTCAGCAGCAACTGTCCTCCTCTTCTTCTCCATCCTCATCCCACCCAAATTACGAGCTTTTATTTCTTTCCTTATGGGTTTGCACGCATCATTTGCTTTTACATTGATTCCTATGGGAAAAATTGCTTCTACATAAGAAAGTTTCTACTTAAGAACCTGGTCACGGAACAAATTAAGTTCTTAAGTAGAGGTACCACTGTATTGGGTTTCATGGGAGAAAAAAGAAGTGGCAACATCAGGGTTAAATGGTTAACGGGCCCAGCATTTTATTCTGAGCATGACTTAATTTTATTCTGTCGTAATGGGATATTCTACAGTGATTTTACACATGCCTTTTCCTTTGAGATGAAGCATCTCTAAGTTGCTGCTTCTGACACATGGATAGATTAAGAATCAGAGCAGACAGTGTACAGAATCCATGTAGCCTGTCTGTCTGAAATACCCTGGAAAAAAAGAGATTGAAAAGACTCTGAATGAGTCAGTATTTTGAGAATTCCCTTCTGGGTCAACTTCCTATTCAGTTTGTTTCCCTTATAAAGCAATTGCCATCAGTCTTCTCAGAGAAATAGTACATAAATGTGTATCACTTGACATGAGCCATGGCCATCTTAGGGAGCTTAGGTGGCGCAGTGGTTAAAATGCAACATTGCAGGCTAACTCTGGCCACAGCCTAGAGTTCGATCCTGACCAGCTCAAGGTTGACTCAGCCTTCCGTCCTTCTGCGGTCAGTAAAACCCAGATTGTTGGGGAAAATATGGCATGGGGGCCATGAGTGATGAGGCTGTCTCCGGCCAATATGAGATATGATTGGTTTGGATGAATGTATGTGAGTGTTCATGGGGTCTTTAAAATATTTTAGAAATATTTTACAGATATTATATTTTTATATGTTGTTATATTAATATTGTATGCCACCCTGAGGCAGCATAGAAATCTAATAAATGAATAAAATAAATAAAATATGCTGTCTTTTGTAAATTGCTCAGAGTGCTGTAAATTCAATGGAGTATGTAAGTCTAAGTGTATTACTAGGGAGACAACCATCTTAGGCAAGTATTGTTGGGCATTGGAGTAGCTCATGGCCGGGGTGGGTTCTGGCTTACCTCACTGTTGGTTCACTTCCTGACGTGCCATGCAGGATACACAGAAGTAAAAAACAAGATGGCGGCTCCTATGGCCACCAAGAAAGCTGGTTCGGGGGTGTGGTAGGCCTGGGTAGCTGACAGTTCAGTAAATAGGGGGAAATTCCCACCACTGGTTCTATATAATTGGTCCAAAGCAGCAGGACCCTACCTCCGCTCATGGCTTTTGCTTCTTTGTTGGATGACAAATGTGTGCATGCCATCTGGCCTATCTTGGACAACCTGACTTATTGGGCTTCTTGGGCTAATGGATATCATCTCATTATTGACATTGAAGTCTGCTTCAGCTGCCACTCATACAAAGCTCTCTGTGTGGAAGAATAAAGGGGGGAGGACACATTTAAACATGCATTATATTAACTTTGTTTAGTTGTTTCAGGGTGAGAGGGAACTTCTTAACAGAGTCTTTGCTAGGGATAGGCAAAGTTGGCTCTTCTATGACACGTGGACTTCAACTCCCAGAATTCCCAAGCTAGCATGTTTGGCTCAGGAATTCTGGGAGTTGAAGTCCACAAGTCATAGAAGAGCCAATTTTGCCTACCCATGGTCTGGGCCATAAAAAGGTTCTTAGAGATTTTCCAATATGATCTTAATTACTACCTTTAATTTAGTAAGTCCACTTAAAACCTGTAGACATCCAGATATTCCTGGAATATGACCCCCGATAGTGAATAATGGTATTAAAATTCCTCCATCCCTCACTCACTCACTCAGCAACTAATTTTGGTATCAAGAAACATTGGGACATGGGCAAGTACAAGTAGGAGCCTTGGTGGCACAGTGGTTAGAGTGCAGCATTGCAAGCTGCTTCTGCTGACTGCTGGCTGTAGTTCAGCAGTTCAAATCTCACTGGGCTCAAGGTTGACTCAGCCTTCCATCCTTCTGAGGTGGGTAAAAATGATTACTCTCTGTAAACTGCACTGTAAAGCACTGGGAAGCGGTATATAAGTATAAGAAAAAAGAAGTTACAGTGGTATTCAGCTATTTAGAACTTGAGTTAAGAAATTTCTGGAAGCATAATGCTCTCAAGGTGGGGAACAGACTAATCTTTCAAACCTCATGATCAATTTACAAATGGTTGTACCTCATGTTGTAATGAATGGAACCCCAAAAGAACTCTTTCCAGTGACTATCTCCACAGGATACACAGGGTCCAATCTAGTAACCTTTGGCAAGACATTTTGCACCATTGGACTTTTAGTACTGTGTGAAAAATCTATCATGATGAGACAATTTATCTTTGCTCTTCTTTCCATTTGGTTTGGACATATATTTTTTTTGGTAGTATTGTGTTGTTTTGATAGCTGCTACGAGATCCTGACAGGGGGAGGATGGCCTACTCTATTTAAAATACCATATTTTTTGGAGTATAAGACACACCGGAATATAAGACACACCTTAGTTTTTCAGGAGGAAAACAGGAAAAAGAATCTGCTTACCAGGTATTCATCTGATTAGTGTCCTTAGTCTGGTCATCTTCAGCATATTAATTTATCCCCGGGTTAAGGGCTTAAAAATTTTATTCCGAGAGAGTAACAAGTAACAAGCAGTAAGCTTGAAAGCCAGTAAGAGTTGGGAACATCATTAGCACCTGGAAAGAAACAGTCTGAGCAGGTAGAGTAATGGGGAAAAAAACTTGCAAAGACTTAGGGCTTGGAAAACATTCTTCTTTGCAGAGCGTAACAATGAAAGAGCTTGCGCAGAGAGTAACAATGAAAGAGTTTGCAAGTGGGTAAGAGCTGGGAATATCATTAGCACCTGGTTAGGGCTGGAAATAAACTTACTCAGAGCAAGTTAGAGCAAAGAAAAAAACCCTGCAAAGACTTAAGGCTTGGAAAACATTCTTCACAGAGAGAAACAATGAAAGAGCCTGAAAAGTACCTCCGGAACCACCTGCTACTCCACGAATCCCAGCAACCGATAAGGTCTCACAGAATTGGCCTTCTCCGGGTCCTGTTGACTAAACAGTGTCATCTGGCGGGCCCCAGGGGAAGAGCCTTCTCTGTGGCTGCCCCGCCCTCTGGAATCAACTCCCCCTGGAGATTAGAACTGCTCCCAACCTCCTTATCTTTCGTAAACTACTCAAGACCCACCTTTACCACCAGACATGGGGGATTTGAGACACCTTTCCCCCAGGCTCTTTATATTTTATGTTTGGTATGTATGTGTTGTCTGGTTTTTAATTATGATAGGGTTTTTAGTTTTTTAATATTAGATTTGTGCCATTATAATATTGTTTTTATCATTGTTGTGAGCCGCCCCGAGTCTTCGGAGAGGGGCGGCATACAAATCTAATAAATTGAAATTGAAATTAAATTGAAAAGTAAGAGCTGGGAAGATCGTTAGCAGCTAGTTAGGGCTGGGGGGAGGAAAGCTACATTCAGAGTATAAGACACACCCTAATTATCAGCCTCTTTTATGGAGGAAAAAGGTATACACCAAAAATATGGTAAATAAAGTATTGATTCCACGTGAAGGTTGAGAAACCACATGGTGGTTAAAACACTTTGATAGAGGAATTCTTTACAAGATTATTTCTCTTTCTTTGGAAGTTGTCAGCCGAGATTGGATTGCCATCTCTTAAGAATAGCTGTACTTTAGCCCCTTTGTGTCTATGATTCTATTATTTAAAACTGTTTCTGTTCTAAATGGGATGGTGCTCAGACAATAAAGGCTCATTAGTGTTGCCATGTTTCTTTGTGCCCCTTTTTCCTGACCTTGCGGCTCAGCTCCTGACACTCTGCCTCTACTTTTGCTGCCCCCTTTTGGCATTGCATTGATCTGCTTTTTGAAATCTTTTATATACCATTGACCTTGTTTTTAGAA